>NW_027271298.1:0-118020 GCF_040938485.1 Diadema antillarum
TTTTCTCTTATATTTGCTCAGGGCAATAAAAAGAATATTTACACAAAAAATGAGCCCATTTTGAGCTTTATTTAGTGATTTATACCAAATTGTCTGATTTCATGCATCATTATGCATAAATTAGCATAATTAAGCATAAATGACAATTTTAAAAAAATCTAACTTCATGGTACTTTAGATTACATCATAGGCAATGTGTGTGCGAATTTTCGTCGCGATCGCGCGGTCGACGGCCGAGATCTGGAGGGGGGGGCCTGGGAGGCCCCCCCCCCCCGGCTCTATGATCTACCGAAATAGCCCGGCCTAGTTAGGGTTGACCCTTCCAGGACTACAATCTCAACATTTCATTGCTCTTTGTACTTTATATTCTCAGCTGTTGTCACGTTGGGTTAATACTCAAAATTCCCTCTTCATGGAGGAATGGAGAGGGTGGAGTCATCTGTAAAATGTGACATAGTTAAACTGTTCATGTAGAGTGTATCAGGAAATTGTTCATGTACAATAGGGTGATTCAGGAAATCAGCAAGCAGTATGAACTTCCTCGATACAGGATATTCACTATTACATTGCAGCTGTTTAATGACTATAGTGGCTAGGGGGAGGGGCAATATTGCAGTGATAGTGAACTTTCGGTCTCCCATGTAACCCCCCCCCCCCCCCCCCCCCCAAACTATCATAGGAGCTGTGGGACAGTCATAGTTCAAGTGTTAGATTCCTCACGTGAACCAAAATTTATTGCATGTGATGTAAAGCATATCAGGGCAATTACCACCTAGCTAAATACTGGTTAATAATAAGGTAAGAGTAAAGATTATAGTTAGGATTAGGTTTAGGGTTAGAGTTTGGGTAGTGTTTGGGTTAGGAATAGGGTTAGGGTCATGGGAAGGGTGTGGGGTAATTGTCCAGGGGGTAACTGTCCCAGAACCGATGTAAAGCAAGTACATGTAGATTTCATGGGATAGAGTCAAATAATGATGTTATTGTTTAAAAACACTAAAAACAAATTACTTCTTCCTCAGGGTGATAATGCTTACATTATAACCCAGAGTACAGTTGAACCTCTCGTATCCGGACAAGTCGGGACCGGGGCTCATCCGGATAAGGGATTTGGCCGGATACGGGAGACTCAATGCTGTATACATGTACATATACATACACATGTACTGATGTAGCCCATTGTAGTACCACATGTAGTAATGTGTATACTGCAACCTTTTCATTGTTACATTTGGGGATGTTTGGGGATGTTCAAATGTCTGAAGGTAAGCAATTTGGAAGGAAATTTGATGTAATGTATGTTAATCATGTTGGAAGTAATATGTAATTCATGTGTGTTTGTGTAGGAGTTCTCAAGGAGTTGGGGAATACCCCTTTCCTCCCGTAATTATTTCAAAAAAAATCACGGCGAGATTGCGTCCGTATCATAGAGACATCCGGATAAAGGGAGGCCGGATAAGAGAGGTTCAACTGTACTAGCATTTCCACATTTGGACTTCAGTGTCACAACAGAGAAAAACCTACAGCTGTACGTGCACCACATTAGCCAGCGCTGCACACTGGCACTGGTCCGACGGTCCCTGACCAGTAAAAATCACTTTCAGACCAGTAACATTTTCAGAAATGGAAAAAGTGAGTACCTGCTACTCCGACAGACAGGTCGGACCAGTAGAAAAAATGAGTTAGTGTGCAGCCCTGCATTAGCCAATTGCAAAAGACAGAGTTCTACAGAGCCCACATACTGTTCAATGTGTTTATATGTTTTTGACTTGAAAAGAGTTTCTCCTGAGGGTTAGTCATATGAATTCTGTTACCAAGTGCAACCGTGTACTTTAGTATTATCATAAAAGACATGACATGTCTGACAGCACCATTATTTGCAGATTCAACCTCCAAAGTTTTGTTTAATTTTTCCCATTTTTGCTGGCTACATAAAGTATGCTAGTAGAAGCATTTGTGTTGCAGTGATGCAGGCAGTGTTTATTATTTCTATTGACTGTACAGCCTAGGATGATAAAAGTATGAATGGGCGCCATTCCCCACTTTGTAACAGGGGCTCCCAAATGGCCCAGAACCTCCAAATTTGTTAATCTTTCAAACATCTTACTATGCTGTTCATAGGTTGTATTCTGCAAAAATGTTTGAAAAATTAACTTGTGGTACTCTGGTTAGCATGAGCCACACATGTCTTTTGTTACTGTTTTTATCAAAGTCGTCAGCTCTGTCTTCATACTTAGCATTGCATTTTGTTTTATGTGTTGTTATCACCACTTACAGTTTTCATTAACCTGTTGAGGACGGACTGATTTTGGTACAACATGCATTTCCCATAGGTACATGTACCTGCCCAAGTATACTCGGGACCCGTCCTCAACGGGTAAATAGTATGGGCATCAACAATATAAATGTATGTTGTCATTATAATTGATAATCCTACATATATTTTTGTTCATTGAAACAGATTGTTTCATGATTGCCATAGACAACCCAAGTATATGAAGGACAAATTTTGAGAAACTTTATGCTATCAACATGGTTGGTATTTTGTAAATATAGGTTGACTTGAGTGTATATGTATCATTATCGGAGCGTTCAATTTCTTATTCGTGCAGATGGTGACTTCAAGTGGATGGTTCCAATCAGCATTGCCACAGCAAGCCAGCCTACAAAGGTCATAGAGAAATTGGTCCTGGACCAACCCTCAGTGTCTGTCACTGTCTCGGCAGCTGACAGTGAAGGTATAAAGGTGAGTGACCATATGACATCACCAGCTGTTCTAATATGTCTGTGTGATAGAGAGGCCTTCCCTCAAACACTCCATTATGGTTGCCACTTTTCTCATATCCTGCAAAGCTTTGGTGAAACAGAATGAATGTAATGAAAGCCGTACAACACTAAAGAGATTCTTGTTGCCCTATTGGTTGACTGCTCATCATATGACTGTGGCCAAAAAAGTGTTATAACACACCAGGCCTACAAATATGTTGCTGTCCAACTTGTCAACTGCTCGTCACATAACATTTACTGATCACTACCATTGCAGGTTTGCTTTGCTAAGTGTGCAAATATCACTGAATATTTTGAGACATTTGAGTGAGGAATGATTTGGTGAATACTCAATAATACTGTTTTTTGTTAGTTTGCTTGTTTGTTTTTGTTTTGTTTTTGTTCTTTGTTTTTGTGCACGTGTATATTCCATGTAATGACATCACTATGGTATTGAACGTTAGTTTAAGATGTTGTTAAAGGGCATTAATCGCCACATACTTGTGCATTCACCAATTAAATGGTATTACCACTGCTGTATCTTTCCTTTACAGATCAATCCAGGAACAGTTGGATTCTACCGGGTCCAGTACTCCAGTGAGATGCTGGAGGCCCTCCTGCCTGGGATCAGGGACCAGGTCCTGCCAGCCAGGGACAGACTAGGTCTAGAGTCCGACATGTTCGCATTGGTAAGCAGGAAAATGCCTGGTACAGTGAAAACTCAGTATAACGAGATCGTTGGGACCGAGACAATTTGCTCTTTATATCAGATATTTTGTTACGTCAGTAGTCAGTGAACAGTACAAAACAAAGGGAAAAAAATTCATTGGAAGAGGAGAAATTTGTTTTGCTACTTTGTATATTACTGTAAAAGTGGTTTCTTTTGCGGTGGTTTTATTTTCGTGCTTTTCGCGCTTTGAGGTTGAACCGCGAATTTAACATCACGCGAAAATGTTTTGAACTCGTCGCTTGTACAATGCTTTCATTACCGACCGCGAATTTAAACACACGCGAAAAAGTCCGCACCGATGGAAACCCCGAAAGTTTCTGTACACGAAAGAAACCACTTTTACAGTAGATATTTTGTTATATCAGAGCTCTTCATATCAAGTTTCCATCGTAGAAACATGCTCAAACATACATACAAAGCAAACAAGCCAACAAATCAAGAGGATGACAGTAACACCAACAAAAACACCATTGTAGCAACACAGAAGTAAAGGTTATGGTTGTATTTACTCTAGTACTGTGAATTTATACAATAATTGAAGAGTCAGCGACAATTTTATTAGTGATTGTTTGGCTTGAAGGGTTGCTAAAAGACAGGTCATTAGGGGCTTACTGTGCTTTCATGCTTATTCGCCTTTCCTACATGTAGAGAAAGATGATCATGTGCAATGCACATTTACCCCTCTTTATGATTCTACACCTCTTCAAATTCCACCAATGTTTAGGCCAAGACTGGGCAGGCAAGCACCGTGGATGTCCTGAAGCTCATTGAGGCCTTTGAGAATGAGACTGACTACACAGTGTGGATGGAGATAGCCACCAACCTGGGCTTAATGGGAGTCCTACTGGCTGAGACCGACTGCAGACCCCACCTCAGAGGGTTCGTCAAACAGCTCTTCACCAAGGTTTACAAGAAGATGGGCTGGGATATGGTGGAAAATGAAAGTAAGGAGTACAACCATTTGTGATCACTCTTTTTTTTTCTGTCGCCCAGTACCAATGATGTGATACTCAAAGGTCAAGTCCACCTTCATATACAATGTACATGTGAATTGAGTAATTGGAGCAATATTAGCACAACACATCAGTCAGAATTTGAGGAAAATCATATAATCCATTCCAAAGTTATGAATTTTTGAAGTTACTGCACAGTCACTGTTGGATGAAAAGACTAGTACAGTTTATGAAAAATACAAAGAGAATTTCACAAATTTTCAATTTTTGAAAAACGTGCACATTCCCTCGACTTGTCACTGACCTATTAAAATGTAAAGGGCAACATTATTTCCCCTGCCTTTTGAAAGAGGTTAGATGAGTTCTCATTTATTTGCAAGAAAAGTGAAAATATTATTAAATTGTCTTTATATTTTCTGTATATCTTTTTACAAATGTGACACCACATGCTCATCCAGCGATTGCGGCACTGAAACTTCAAAAATTCATAACTTTTGAATGGATTGTCTGATTTTCCTCAAACTTTCACTGATGTGTTCTATTAACATAGTTGCATTCTCTCAATTCACATGTATATGAAGGTGGACTTGTCCTTTAAATTGACGTATATCAGTGAGTTTGCATTACCAAGACAAGAGATTAGCTTGGGCTCGGTCCCTGGGGCCATTAGAAAATTGGTGTCAACCACCAAATTTAAAAAAGAAGATGTTTCTGTGGTGGACAGATAAAGCACTTATGATAAGATTCAGCATGGCTTGTTATGTTCTGTTATTTTGGGCCATTAAAATTTCAAAATTAATAATTTCAGAGAGAAAACAAAAGTTAAAATTGGGCTCTTCATTATGTTGATAAATTTGCCAACATGAAAGCCAGGATATGTGCAGTATTGTGCACTCCCCTTTTTACCAAACATTTTACCTTTGAATACGTTATAAAATGTTCAGAGTGAAAAGTAAAGGTACCATGGAGAATGAGTGTAAGAGCATAATTGGTGTCAACCACCAAATTTCCAAAAGAAGATGTTTCTTTGGTGGACAGATCAAGCACTTATGATAAGAGTAATGTAGTAATGTAGATAATAATTGTAATAGTAATAGTCTTCAGCTGTGAGTTTCTTCAATTTGTCTCCCTCTACAAATGAAATTTGTTACAATCGCAACTACTGATCTCTAAATTAACAAACATGTCGGAACAGATCAGCAGTTGGCGATCTTAACAAATCTCATTTGTAGAGGGAGACACATTGAAGAAACTGGCATCTGAACCTTCACCCCTCTGAATAATATCTTGCTTTCATTTAGTAATGGTCTTGTTTACCCATGTAGCCTCTTTAGTGTTAAAAATAGCACTGTTCAACCAAGAAGTGTGCCATTATTACCCTAGCATCGACAGGTACAAATTTTTACACCTGGGTCTAGAAAGACATCCTGGTATAAGCATCTCGTTCGGGGATGCAAGCACATGGCATGACTCAAACTTGAACCTCTGTATCAAAGCTAAGAGTCTTGCTCACTGTACCTGAGTACCTCACCCTGTTCATGCCTGTAATATTCATTCTCACTCTTTTCTCAGTTCCTTTACCATTTTTGAGCATGGGTTTTACAATTTCTCTGCAAGATGTCTTGCAGCCCATTTAGAGTCCTCTGAAACACAATGCAACTTTCAGAGATCTTGATGTGCTTACCTGAGACATTTTAGTCTCGCAGACATGACACAAAAGACAAACCTGGAGTGAATCCAGAATGTTTGACCAGAAACTCTAAAACAGGGATCTGTCTAATCCCATGCAGGGTTTTCTCATTTCTACTGCTTATTTACATCTGGCATGTCCTCTGGAGGTCCTCCAGGTAAAGGGGACTCTAAACCGATCATTAGCATTTAGCATAAGAAACAGAAATAAGTAAGGAAATAAATGTTTTCACTCACCATTAATAGGACCAGTGTTAAACATATGACATCATATCTTTCCTCATCATATATGTCATGCTTGTTTATCTCTTCATATTATCTGTGTTGCAGGTCACCTCAATGCCTTACTGCGGGCCCTGGCAATACGCGTCATGGGCCGAAATGGGCACGAGCCCACTGTGGAGGAAGCGAGGAGACGCTTCAAGGCCCACCGTTCAGGCGGTGACCAGCTGCCCGCTGACCTCAGGAACGCTGTATACTTAATTGTTCTGACACATGGAGATGAAGACACCCTAAATGACATGATAGCAGTGAGTTGTGACTATCATACTGTAAAAACATACATTTTCACCTTATCATTTTCTCACACTATTTTGCAGAAGATGAATGTTGTTTTTTGTCTCGCCCACCGGAGGTGAAGGCGAGACTAAGGGATCCAAATGGCGTCCGTCCGTCGTCCGTCCGTCGTCCGTCCGTCGTCCGTCACAAATGTTAAAGTTTACCTGCAAGACTCTCTTATGATGCATAACTTGGCAACTGTTACAGCAATGGCAGCCACACTTGGGTGATAGAAGCACTAGGGGTATCTTCATGTTATGGTGTTGTCGGAGGTCATGTGATGATGTAAAAGGTCATTTGAGGTCATATATTAAAGAGTGTGTGCAAGACTCTTTTCTACGTTAAAGTTTACCTGCAAGACTCTCTTTTGACAAATAACTTCACATAAGTTGCTTGGATTACGACCTAACTTCGGTCATAGATGCACTGGGGGTACCTTCATGTTATGGTGCCATCGGAGGTCACAGGATAAGGTCAAAGGTCATTTGAGGTCATACGTTAAAGTTTACTTGCAAGACTCTCTTATCACACGTAACTCGACACATGTTGCTACAATGGCAATCAAACTTGGGTGATGGATGCACTGGGGGTACCTTCATGTTATGGTGCCGTAAGAGGTCACATGCTAAGGTCAAAGGTCATTTGAGGTCATACGTTAAAGTTTACTTGCAAGACTCTCTTATCCAGGGCTCGACACTAACGGTGGCCCGGTGGCCCGGGGCCACCAAAAACGCGCGTCAGGCCACCAAAATTTCAGAAATGAAGATTTTGGTGGCCCAATCGGGCCACCAAAAAGTTGGATAATTGCCTTTACTTTTGTAGATGGACAGCGGTAACAATCGGCTCTGTAAGATGCTAAAATAAATGTGAGATGTTTGCTTTTTATTTTGGAAATGAATAACGGTAATATTCGACTCCGTATGATACTGAAATAAGTGTCGGATGTTTGATTTTGTGTTCGGAAATGTATAAGGATAACATTCGGCTCCAGAAGATGCTGAAATAAATGTGGAATGTTAGCTTTGACGTTCGGAAATGAATACTAATAATATTCAACTCCGTACGATGAGAAAATAAATGCCGGATGTTTGTTTTTACGTTGGAAAAGTAAATAACAACAACATTCAGCTCCAGAAGATGCTAAAGTAAGTGTCAAATGATCCCTTTGATGTTCGGAAATGAATAAACATGATATTCAACTCCATATAGATAGTAAAATAAATACTGAATGTTCACGTTCAGGTGAATGATAAGAATAATGTATCATGTTTGCTTTTATGTTTGAATGTGTATAGCAACAACATTCAGCTCCGGAAGATGCTAAAATAGATGTCGGATATTAATTTTGCTCTGACGTTCGGAAATGAACAACAATAATATTCAACTCCATATAGATAGTAAAATAAATATCGGATGTTCACATTCAGGTTTGAAGTAAATAGCAATAACAGATCAGCTGCGGAAGATGCTAAAATAAATGTCGAATGATCCCTTGCCCTTTGACGTTCGGAAATGAATAACAATGATGTTCAACCCCGAATGATGATTAAATAAATGTCGGATGTTTGCTTTTACTTTCGAAAGTAAATAGCAATAACATTCGGCTAGTAAAGGAAGATGCTAAAATAAATGTCAGATGATTGCTTTTACGTTTGGAAGTGAATAGCAGTAATATTGTGCTCCATACGATGCTAAAATGAATGTCGGATATTTGCTATTACATTTCGAAATGAATAACAGTAACTTTCAGCTGCGTTTGATGGTAAAATATTTAATGTCTGATGTCTGCCTTGACGTTCAAAAATGAAAAACAGTAAAATTCGGCTCCATACAATGCTAAATTGTCAGATAATTCATTTCACTTTCGGAAGTGGACAGCAGTAACATTCGGCTCCGTACGATAATAAAACAAATGTTGGATGTTTGCTTTTTGAATTTTAAAATGAATAACGGTAATATTCTGCTCCGTACGATGCTAAATTGAATAACAGATTATTGCTTTTAGGAACGGTATCAATCGGCTCAGTTAGGTGCTAAAATAAATTGGGGATGTTTGCTTTCACGTTCAGAAATGAATAAGGATAACATTCAGCTCCGTAAGATGCTAAAATGAATGTCAGTTCTTTGCTTTTACATTTGGAAAAAAAAAAATAATAACATTCGTACGGTGTTAAAATACTAGTAAGTGTTGGATAATTGCTTTTACAATCAGAAATGAATAACGGTAACTTCCAGCTCTTTATAATGCCAAAACAGATTTTGGATGTTCACAAATGTCTGCAAATGCTCCCACTCTATCGTTTCAAACGTAAGTTTTGACCACCTAAATAGGCATCAACTTTTATAATAATCTATTATAAGCCTATTTGCTAAATCTTAGAACTCAGAATAACGGTAAGATGATTGAATTTTCTCTTCATTTATTTTAGACATGGGTACATGTATCACTTCAGTAATACTTAATATTTCATTTTCTATGTTCAGTAGGACCAATTTAGTATTTCTTATGTTTTTCTTGATATTTTTTTTTGGGCCACCAGATTTTACTTTCGGGCCACCAAAAAATAAAAATTAATGATTTTGGTGGCCCGATCGGGCCACCAAAAATAAAAGTTAGTGTCGAGCCCTGTCTTATCACACGTAACTCAGCACATGTTGCTACAATAGCAATCAAACTTGGGTGATGGTAGATGTCTCTTGGGAAGTTGAAGGTAACCACAAGGTCAAAGGTCACAGACAGGGGTCAACAAACTTTTACCCTAAAGGGGCCGGGCTTTTTTGGCTATGCTCAGACCGAGGGGGGATGGATTCCGCCCCCCCGAGATCTCGGCCATCGGTGGTGCAATCCCAATGAAATTTTGCATGCGTAATACCCACGTCATAATCTACAAGATCGTGTCATAAGATTTTTTTAAACAATCAATTTCTAATTTTAATTAATTAATTATGCAAATTAAGCTCAAGATCATATTTTAGCCTAATTAAAAGCATTGAGAGTCTATGTTTTGTCCCCGCCGAACGAGTTCGAGCAGGGGACTTTGAAACGGGCTCCGTACGTGTGTGTGTCTGTGTGTCCATCCGTCCGTCCGTCTGTGCGTCCGTGTGTGATCAAAATGTTCAGTTTGCTAAAAAGTACTTCTCTGTCATTTATGAGCCAATTTTGATTCTGTTTGCTTTATATGATAGCACTACATGGGAGCTTTGAAACTTGTACACAGAATTTCAGTTGTGACCTTTGACCTTGACCTTTGACCTATATTGTATTTTGCTTCAAAATGCTACTCCTTCGCCATTTCTAACCCGATTTCGATTCCATTTGCTTTATGTGATGGCACTAGGTGAGGGCTTCAACACTTCTACACAGAATTTTGACCTTTGACTTCTTTGACCTTTGACCTTGATTTTTGACCTATATTGTACATTTTGCTACAAAATGTTACTCCTTCGCCATTTCTAACCCGATTTCGATTCCGTTTGCTTTATGTGATGGCACTAGGTGAGGGCTTCAAAACTTCTACACAGAATTTTGACCTTTGACCTTGATTTTTGACCTATATTGTACATTTTGCCACTAAATGCTACTTCCGGCGGGGACATATGTTACGCACTGCGTAATTTCTACTTTTCCTTGTTTGATCTGTAAATCTGTTTTAGCATATTCAACAATTGTACATCACAAAAACTTCCAAAATTCATTTCAATTCTTATGTATTTTATTGTTTTCAGAATTTCTTATGTATTTCTTTGTTTTCAACTTTTGTTTTTTTCTTTGTTTTTTCATTGGAAATTGTCACTGACCACTTTCCTACCATAATTAGCACAAAACTAATCAATGAAAGTGATTAATTGTAAAAATAATCAGGTTTAGATGACTTTCATGACAGAGCACTGTTTTCCATAGGAAATGTACACAAAATTGTGCCCATTTTAGGGCGACATTCCGTTACAAAAATGGGCATGGCTTCGCAAAAGTATGCGCGGACGTCGCAAATTTGACCTCAAAAGTTGCGCGAGACTTGAACAAAGTCAGGAAGCCTCAAGAGGAGGCCTTCTCGCGTTACAGAATTATAGCGCGAAATGTCGAGGGGGGCGGTTTTCATACATGTTATTGTAGGACACAACTGAATTAAAATCAATTTGAACTTGATCTGCATCTTTCTCAAAGTGTCTCAAACCTTTTTTTTTTAACAGTTTTATAAGGAGCAAGATCTTCAGGAGGAGAAGGATCGCATCCAGCGGTCTCTCGGGGCGATCCAAGACCCCGCCCTCATCCGCAAGGTGCTGGAGTTCTCAATGGGGGTGAGTACTGGTACAACGGTGTCTTACTGCACCATTATGACTTGACCTTAATAGGCCTTGGGTCATTCCATCCTCGAAAGGACATTAATCCTCAACTTTCAAGCTCATGTGAGCTCAAGCGATCATTCAACATCCAGCGTCTGTTGTGTGTGGTTCGTCACACACTGTCAATTGTGCTTTAAAAAACTTATAACATTTTCATCTTCTTCTTGAAAAACTCAAGACAAATTTTCACCAAACTTGGCAGGGAGCTTCCCTAAGAGATTAAATCTCAATTGTTCAAATGGGCACCATATTTCTCCCAAAATGCTCCAAATTAAGGAATCTTTAATAAAATCTTCTTTTCTTAGACCTTTCACATTTTTATCTTCTTCATGAAAATACATCATCAAATTTGTCGCTAAACTTAGCGTCTTAACAGGATAGTATGTTCATAAGAATGGACATCATCTTACATACCTCTTGGGACCCCAGAACTCGGTAAACCGGTGAGGATAAGTCCCCGAGTGTACTCAGGCAGGTGTCTGTACAAAATATGTGTTATAACATCAGACCATCCTTAATGGGCTAATTAGAGAATCTTTGAAAAAAAAGGGGAAAAAAAAATCTTTCAAAACAACAGGGATAATTGAACTTCAAAACTTGTAAATACTGTATTATGTTGGGAATGTACCTTCATGATTATGAATGGTATGTATAGGTCGAGGAATTCCATCTGCAATGTTCCCCATTGTGGACAGGAAAAAATTCGTGGCCAGTTCTTAACCTGTTGAGGACGGTTTGATTTTGCTGCAACACGCATATATACACACCTGCCCAAATATACCCCGGACTCTTCCTCAACAGGTTAAATTTGATCTTCATTTTGAAGATACACAGTCAGATTTTTTTACATACTGATCAGATATACGTATCTGCCAGTGTGATATAATGTACAAATGGAAACCATGCCCCTTGGAGTCCCTCATAGCTGCCCCCACCCACCCCCACCCCCCTAAAAAAAAAAAAAAAAAATCCTCAAATGTTTTTAATAGGTAAATAGTTTGCAAGAATGAGTGGAAGGTGAACTCGCGATACTGAGGGGAGTATGCCCCTGGTCTCTTGTTTCCGCTACTTTTTGTCATTTACCTGGGTCTTTTTCTGTCCCAATCAACATTTTTTCAGACTCTTTTCCTTTGCTCATTTCCTACTCCTCTCCATGTTTTGAGTAGTCTTCCCATTTTTTTTTTCTCTCTCCATCCACTGACTTCCACTCACGTGTTGTTTTTAAAGGATTTTCTTGTCAGCTATCCAGAGTACGTGGCCAAGCCAACTCATCCTGTGTTTACTTATGGTTTGGGTCAAAAGTTCCGCCTTGGTTCTGTGCCATACTGTACTTCTTCATTTTTATAGCATGGTCTCTCCGTGTTGTTCCTAAAACTCTTCCTTTGTCTCTGTGGAGAAAGGCATCTGCTCTTCGTTTACTCCTTAGCCATCATTTGTTGTGTCTCATACGCGAAGAGTAACACCAGAATGAAGATGTTGACATGTCACACTGTGTTTGTTGTTCCTGGAAATTCAATTTCAATTTGGGAATAGAAACATCCCTATATAGAAATGAGTATGAGTGTTTCCCTTGCTGTCCAACAATATTTTCATAATTTTATGGATATTGGTTTGATATTATAATACATGTATCTGTCATGGAGTCACTTTTATTTGAGTACTTACTTGCTGTGCATTGGTTGTATCTGGACATTTTTCTGCTGAATATGCTGGATATATCATATGTTTTTATTGCAACAGACATGTAACTACTGTGCTTTAGAATTTAGCATAAATACGGTTATGCAAGCGGCTCTAAGAGGTTGCAATCCGTTGGAATATCTTACTGCAGGACAGAGAAAACAACCTTGATTTAGATTTGAAGTCTATGAATTTTGGTAACTCCAATCATTCATCCTAGTAATTTTATTCTAGGTTTTAGAAAAGCAAATACACAAACTGTTGATAAATGTATAATCTGTTATTTTTGAAAGGGTTTGATTTTCATGAATACTGCAAATCACAGTTGGACCACGAATTTAACAACACTGTGTGCTAAGGTAATAGTGCGCTTTAGGCCCCTGTGACAATACGCAAAATCAACATCTCGCAAAAATGTCTGTGACGTCATTTGCAAAAATATCTACACGAAACTAACAGCATATACAGTATACAGTATGTCCTCCCCAAAATTACAAAATTGGATTTTTGCATTAATAACTATCAATATGATTAAACTGTCTAAATGCTTCTTCAGGGTCTTAAAACATAACATCTTAGCTATATTTTGCAGAAAACCCCATTCAATTTGGTTAAGTGGTTACAGAGAAATGAGGATTGTTGTAAAACATGTCATGGGTCTGATTCTTCCAAGTCTAGCACTTGGATGCTCTTAGAACTGCATAATGTGTGAACACAATGGACAGAACTTGGAGGGAAGGGATTCCTGACATGCTCTACAAATTTCCTCATTTCTCTTTGACCACTGAAGCAGATCGGATGGGGTTTTCTGTAAGATGTGGGTAATAAGTTATAGTCTCATATCCTGAAATTATATTTGGATTGATTCACAATTGTTAAAGTTATCATTGCAAAGGTTCCCATTGTATTGTGTGTGTGTGTGTGTGTGTGTGTGTGGGGGGGGGGGGGGATATACGGTAGAGTCACTTGAATGGGTGTGTCTGTTATTGAGTTACATACTTTCAGCCACAGGAGGAGTTTCAAGCAGCGCACCATTATAGATTGCACGTGTACATGTGCACTCATATGAGCTTTCTAGCATCACTTACATGCAAACATGTAGACCACAATGTACAACGACATGACAAGTACTATTTGGATGAGGCTAAGTGCATGTAGAGGCCAATAATACATGTACATCGCTGTTCAATGCATACGGTAATTACCTCTACCAAGGGAAGAGGTTATGTCTTCCTTTAACGTTGATTTGTCCATGTGCAAAATAGCTCGAAAAGTTGTGAATGGATTTGATAAAACTTGCAGGAAAGGTTGATAATGACACAAGGAACAAATGATTAAATTTTGGTAGTGATCCTTAAATTTTTGTGGATTTTATGAAGGATATTCAATATTTTGGCAGGTGGGGTCAATGAACTTCTGAGTTCAAGCTGCATATTTTCGAGGTCTTCATGTGCACACTAGAAGGGTACTCCAGTTTCTGTCCAGGGCGAGGTACGCCCCGCAGCTGGCATTGGTGGCATCACAAAAAGTCTCTGTATTGGGGAAATCAGGTGATTTTCAGCATGCATACATATGGGTAGAAATCACTGATCTCTACAGAAGAACAAGATCAGTGGTGGAAATTAGCTAATTGACAGAGGTCTGCGCTCTCAGAGTGCTTTTCTAGTTGCATAAAGTGATGCATTGTCACAGAGAATCAAGCTGGCAAAAGATGGTATTAATGTCCTTTTGTAAGGTCAGTAGATACGCGTGCGTACATGTATTTTTATGCCTCCGCCAACGAAGTGGCCGGAGGCATTATGTTTTCGGGTCGTCCGTCCGTCCCGTTTTGTTTTAGTCGATATCTCAAGAACCTTGTGGTGGTTTTACTTCAAACTTGGTATGAGGGTATATCCTGGGGGATAATACTTTGTTTAGATTTTACGGTCACGGGTCAAAGGTCAAAGGTCACAGGTTATTTTGTGAAAAAAAACTTTTGCTACAGTATTTTACATACTATTAGACATGAACGTTTAACTTGGTGTGAGGGTAGAGTATGACAAGACAAATATTCACTGGTATTTTGGGGTCAAAGGTCAAAGGTCCCAAAGGTCCTTATGATATAACAAAAATAAAATATTTTTATAATACAAGTGTTACTATTACAGATGTTAGACCCATAAACTTCAGTTAAAAGCCACTGATTAACATTGTGTTTGATCAATTTAAAAAATTCTAAAACTGAGCTGCCGGACCAGTCTAATTATGTTCAGATGGATGACAAAACAAACAAGAATGCATTTTTAAATGATGAAAGTAACACATTAACTATGAAGATATCTATGATAATTGCATTTATTCTCAGTCCGAGAATAATTCTAGCACAGTAGTCTATGGAGGTGATTTCAAATTTTTTCTCCATGCCTTGAAAATTACTCAATGCATAAACTTATGAAAGGGTCAAAGTCAAGTTAAGTTCTTAAATCCCCAAATACATGCTCTCCTATTCATCCAATTAAACATAGGTCAAGGAAGGTGAACATTCAACACATTTGTGACAAACATCTAATTTTGAATATTTTTCCAATTTTGTGAAAATGTAATCACACATTGGCCACATGAACTATAGACCTATTAGGAGAATCATGCATTATGACGGAGGCATAACAGTCGCCATAGCGACATTTCTAGTTTAGATGAAATCAATTGTGACATAATGTTTAATTATAGGTGATGTATTTGTCATGTAGTGCAAATGATATCCTTTCCTGGCAGTACCCTATAAGCATCTAGACTTTGTTCTGTTTTTGTTTGTTTTCATTTTCTTTGACAATGCCACGCTTTCATAAGGAAATGCATAATAATTGAATGTCACACTTGAAGCTTGGATTTTTCACACACCCACATTCCACACTTAAGCCCGCTGCACACTATACGACTCAAGACTATACGACTTGACCTTAAGAGTACTATAGGCTTACGACTGTTCTGTCTTCAGTATATTTTACTAATGAGTATTGCGCAGTGCGCACTGCGTGCACTTGCATTTTACTGTATCTTGATTGGCTGAAAGCCCTGATTTGTCGTGGAAATTCAGCATGTCAAATCTCTACGATTGGCGCTAAGACCCAGTTGTACGACTGGAAACTGGCAAGACTGGTAATGTCACACTTCCGGTCTTAAGGTTGTTCGACCGATTAGATCGTATAGCATGCGGTGGGCTTTACACATACACACACACACACACACACACACACACACACAAAGACAAGTACACACAACACTCAGACAAGTTGGATATAATCAGAAACAATCAAAAATAGGAGTATGCTTGCAGATCAATTTATGAATTTGAAGAGGAGCTGCCAAGAGTGGTTCCATTGTCTGTGTCGCTTATTTTGTTTGGGCCATATTTTCAAGCTTGAATATAATGACTCTATAAAAGAATGATTATACTTCTAGAGAAACTGAAATGAAGACTTCAAGCACTCAAAATGCAATTTAACTTGTAAAGAGCCTATCAAAGACAACAAAGAACACGGAAAACTTTCTCATGCCCTTACAAGGTTCCAGTTTTGAAATTCTCCAAAAGGGCGGGACTGGAATTCGGGGCTGGACCAAGCTGTCTGAGAGGATTCTACAATGTAGAAAGAATGCATATTTGTGTCATTCAGCTCTTCAATGTACGTACTTTCTGTTATTTCTTGTTGGGAGGCAATGTGCGTGTACATGTAAGCTTTGAAGTACTGTACATATGTATGTGGCCCTTGGTTTTAACCACATAGCTCTTGAACTACCGGTATGCACAGCTACCATGTAAGGGAGTTGTTGAATACAACTGCCCTAATAATGTCTCTGTATGTTTGGACAGTTGGAGGGGGGAGGGTTGATGAATGGGTTTGTAAAAAATATGTACTCTCTTTGCTTGTTCTCATCATATCAATTGTCTAATTTGTAAGGTAGTCTCTGTAAACACATGATTTTGATTTTGATAAATTGTGCATTGGTTGTGGTAAAGGAATCAAATTTTTCTGTGGATTTCAGTGTAATATATGAAATCAACAAGTGCTTGTGGTATTTACAGTGTAATACACAAGTTTTATTCTGCATAAAACTTGCACATGAAGATTTGCATCTGATAACTGATAATTACTTTTGGAAATAAGTGGTGTATGCTAAAAAATAGTGGGCTTGAAAAAGCTATGTCACATAAAAATGTGTATGATTTACCTGTGAAACCTATACTGTATGAGTTGACAAGATCAACTTGTTTATAAGATTCACACATAATAATGTGGACTTTGCTGCTTTCAATCTTCTGTGAATGAAGAGATGGCGTTGTTCATGGAATCTAGATAAATATTGGAGGGAGTTCAGTCAGGCTTTCAGTGGATATAAATAGTTTTTTCTTCATCGATTCCAAAAGAGGAAATGATTTATGGAAATCAAATATTAGAGAGAACATTACTGGTATTCTCCCTAGAACCTAATACGGAAATTCAACGAGGATGAGGCTTCAATTAAAACTCAAATCTTAATATTAAACTTGCTTTACAAGGTTTTGGGAGAGGAAGGTCCCAAAATATTATTTGGTTTAGATTTCAAATGATTAGGAACAAGACAAATTAAAGTAATGAACTAAAATAATTCGTTTCAGAAAAAGCATGGTATTCTGATTTTATTTTTTGCTGTTTTTTATGCCTCCGCCAACGAAGTGGCTGGAGGCATTATGTTTTTTGGTCGTCCGTCCGTACGGGGTCAAAGAAGGTCACAGGTTATTTTTATGAAAAAAAGGTTGAAAATTCATGTTTTTCTCCATATCTCGCAAATGGTTCAAGGTATCTTCATGGAACTTAGTTTATATGCTTGTTCCAATGGGCAGTGATTATCTAGGGAAGTTGGGGGTCATAGATCAAAGGTCAAGGGGGGTCAAAGGTCAAGGTCAACTCCTCAAAATATCACTACTTTCCTTTAATATACTTATGCAATGCCTGAAGGTTTTTTTTTTTTTTACTTGATGTATGCATGTATTACCCAATATATATTCTGTGGGAAGTTTCTTGCCAAAAGGTCAAAGGTCAAGTGAAAGAGTTGAATTGCACTTTTTCCTCCATATCTCAAAAGTAACTCAAGGTATCATTATGAAACTTACATATTTATGCATGTTCAACCTAAGAGTGATTCTCTTTGGAACTGTGAGGTCAAAGGTCAAAGGCCAGGTTTAGATAATGCTATTTTCCCATTTGATACTGAAATTATTCTTTTTCTCAATACCTTGAAAATTACTCAATGCATAAACTTATAAAAGGGTCAAAAGTCAAGTAAAAATCATCAGTTCCCCAAATACCTGCTCTCTGACATTTTAATCATTCATCCAATTGAACCTAGTTTTAGGAATGTGAACATTCAGCACATTTGTGGCAAACCTGTCATTTTATTATTTTGCCAATTGTGTGAAACTGTCAGCACACATTGTCAAGACATTGTACTATAGACCCATTAGGAGAACCATGCATTATGGTGGAGGCATATCAGTTGCCGTAGCGATATATCTAGTTTTTTTCTGTTTTTACTAGGTTCTATGATAGGCCCTCAGTAGGCTATAGGTCGATTTAGATATCAGTTTTCTCTGGATTCCTAATAGTTGAACAGTTTATTTTGATTTTATTTGTGTATGCTCTGTCTTCAGTAATGTTAAATTTCAAATAAAAAGTGACAATCGGTAAATGATTTGCCAGTGGCTCATGAAAGGTGAATGAGTAGGTGAAGGTTCTTTTTTGTTTTTTCTTTTGTAACGACAATGAATTTATTTCACAAGGAAGGCATTTGAAGTTATGCATTAACTGCTCATCATCAAATCTTGCTGAAGTTTAACCTTTAATGCTGAGGTTAATTTGCTGGTTGGCAGAGACTCCACCTCTCCCGCTTTCGATCAGAGACTTCCCACCGAAAGCCCATTATTCGCAAAATCTCCTGTTCTCCCACCCCGACTCTGAGTCTCCAACTTAAAGGGGATGGCTAGTAACTGATAAGTGGGAATCAGTGGGAATGCTGGGGGATGATTGTTCCAATCCTTGTGGGATTCATTTAAGAGTACATTATATAAGTATTTTTGTGTTAAAATTATTTGCTTTAGAATGGTCTCATATTTAAGTAGTGTGCAGTTTCCAGGTTAGCATGCTTGTACACTGACGTATTTCCCATAGACGCTTGCCCAAGTATACTCAGGACTCGTCCTCAATGGGTTAAAGGGGATGGCTAGTAACTGATTAGTGGGAATCAGTAGGAATGCTGGAAGATGATTGTTCCAATCCTTGTGGGATTCATTTAAGAGTACATTATATAAGTATTTTTGTGTTAAAATTATTTGCTTTAGAATGGTCTCATATTTAAGTAGTGTGCAGTTTCCAGGTTAGCATGCTTGTACACTGACGGGGCATTTAACTGCACATTACTTGAATATGAGACTGTTCTGAAGCAAATAATTTTCACAGAATGATAGATATATAATGTACTCTTAAATGAATCCCACAAGAATTGGAACAATCATTACAACCACGTCTAGTTTAGATGTATTATTTAGTGTGTATGAAAAAAAAAAATTCTTTTCCAGTGTACAAGGTGGGCACATAAAGGGTTGAAAGTAAAAACATAATATTTATTGCAGAAAATTTGCCTTCAGTTTCGTATGTGATCGATCACTGATACATGCAATTCTTGTAGGCACGCACAAGTGGAATATGAAAACCCCAAATCAAAACCTGAAAAAGAATACCTGTATGTAAAGTTATCATTACTTGAGATTTATCCTTTTTTTTTAAGCATTAAGTATACATGCATTTGAATTATTTTATCGCTCATTGAAACAATTTGCTGAAAACTTTCTCAAGTAGAGGACATTATCAACTGAGACTCTTCGTTACTTGATGACAGACAGATATTGTTACGTTGATTTATTGGCTGTGCCTACAAATGATTTACAGCATATGTCGATCAAGTTTTGACAGCTATGATAGCAGTGTGCATCAAGTGAATGGATAGTGTACTGCCTGCCACTTTAGGGGTGTCTTCATCAGCCCGAAGTTCAAACTATCGGCATATTGTGCGGTCTGGGAAAATAGCCCGATATTGCGAATGTGCATCATCTTCAGCTCAAAACAGCCTGCTTGGGGAAATTAGCCACTAGCAATCGGCTGCATCACCACTGACCATAAATCTCACTGTCTGGCGGGCAGTAGCCTCCTTTCAAAATGATCACAGGGCCCATGTCAATCAACAAAGACATCGGACGAAAAACCCAACACCCAACCCAAGCCAACCATTTTTCCCATATGAACTGCTGCAGCTCTGCCTGCCTGTCCTGCATCGCTCTTGTCAGTCATTTACTAGTTTGCTGCAGATGTGGAATTCATCATCCCTAATTCTTCATTCATTAAGCAAAGCCATATACATAGATGCATACAATGTACCATTAAGATTAAATCTGTGCTACATAACACCAAAATCTAGTGTACAACAACACCCTGGGTTTATACAGCATGCCACATCCTTTCACCTACCTATACTTTCCCATATTTGTTAAAGATCACATCACAACTGTACACATGTTAACTAAAACTGATTTTTCAGTTCTCCCCTTACACTTCAAGACTACGCTTTTTTTCGCTTTATTGTCTACTCTCCCACATTCCTCCTTCCACAGAATGATGTCCTCTTCTATCCTTGATCTCTCCATCAGTTCTTTCCAACCAGGGAGGTGGCAACACCTTTCTGTGTTACCCTCTTCCTTATTTCTTCTTTTTTTTTGGGAGGGGGGGAGGGAGGGGTGTAATTCTCATTTCCTGGTTTGTCACATCCTTTCACCTACCTATACTTTCCCATGTTTGTTAAAGATCACATCACAACTGTACACATGTTAACTAAAACTGATTTTTCAGTTCTCCCCTTACACTTCAAGACTACACTTTTTTTTTTACTTCATTGTCTACTCTCCCACATTCCTCCTTCCACAGAATGATGTCCTCTTCTATCCTTGAGCTCTCCATCAGTTCTTTCCAGCAGCTGTCTTTCTTTGTCACCCTCTTCCTTCTTTCTTCATTTTTCTTTTTTTTTTGGGGGGGGGGGGTGTAACTCTCATTGCTTGGTTCGTCTTTGCATACTGATATCATTTTCTCTTGCTTCATTTCCTGATTGAGTATGTTCTTTCCAATTTCAGTTTATTACTATCATTTTTTCTTAATATATTTCTCGATGATTTTCTGACCATCTTCTCCATGTCCCCACTTCCCTTGTCTGGTCCATCTTTCTCCTCTTGTTGACTTCCAAAAATCTTCCGTACAGCTGTTCCTGTCTCCTATTCCGCAATTTCAACTATAGCACAACCTCAACTTTCACTTCCCTCTGCCTTTCAGCTGTCATTGTGTGCTGTCTATGCACTCTCTGTATGTTACTATCCTCCTTCATCCTAAATCTCATCATTCAAAGCTCTCCTCATCTCAAAACGATAGTCTATCAGCAAGGACTACGTACACATGGCGTTAATGCAGACCTCTCCCTCATTTACATTGCCATGCAAACTTTCCAACAATGAGCTCTTTTTCTGTAATAGCCACAATTATTATCATAGAAACTCATTGTTTCTTCAAGCTTTCTATACTTTCATTTTGCAATAACAAAACTACTGCTCTCTTAAATCATCCATTTACTTTCAAGTAGGCCTTTGTTACTGCTAGTACCTACAAGTGTACCTACACTCATTCAGGACACAATTTCATAGTTTTGAAAGTTTAAGAAAAACCACAAGCATTTTCAGTTGGTTTTTGTTCCATTTTCTCTTTTTTTTTTCTTTTTTTTACAGAAATTTTTCTGAATCCTTTTGTGTGAACTTTTTTCTACAGACTGACACACTCTGTTTTGAAAACTGCTTTTCAATATTTCTCTCTCTTTGTGCATTTATTTTCAGAAAGAGTTAACTTAGTCTGTGTGTTAAAGACATGTGTATTCAAAAATTGATTTCTAACTAAATGTGATATGTGATATTTGTAGATTGTATCTTTGCATGAAGTCTTTGTAACAAGCATTTACATTCATCTAGTACATTATCCACTTACAGCCACAGGAGCGGATCCAGGAATTCCTTAAAGGGGAGGCTCCATTACAAAATTAAGGGGGAGGGGGGGGGGAGGCGTTACTCCCCTCATTTTTCTTTTTATTTCTTAAAAAAAAAAAAGATAGAAGAGGGGGCGCGTGCTCGGTGTGCCCCACGGGATCCGCCACATCACTGCAACCATGTACTCTCAGAATAGCCCGATAGTCCTTATTATGGAAAGCTTGAAGCATATCTATTTAAAAACAGAATAATTCCTTCTGATGGTGTCAAAAATCTGGCAGTATGTTTTTCTACTGCTGTCAAGGAACCAGCCTTTTTCTTCTTTTCTTTTTTTTTTCTGTTATGAGGTATTGCACAGTCGGTTGATATTTTATTAATTTACTGAAAGTCAAAACCAGTAAGAGACAGACACAAAGAAAAAGGAATAGACTTGTAACGGAAACTTTTGATGGGTTTGATGTTTGTGTTGTATGTCGTTTATATTACTGTCACATACGATGCTGAAGGGACAATTTGTCAAAACTGTTATAAACATGTATGATTCTGGTGATGAAAGTGTCCAAACAGTCCACACCTGCACTTTCGCTCTTCTCAATGCTTTTCCTGTCGTACTTGTTTAATGATAAATGCTCTATACAAAAAAAAAAAGAAAAGAAGAAGAAGCGACATATCAATAACATATCGTGAAATTCGTGCACATGCGCAATTCGTATGATTTGCATACGTCACACAAATGGATACCTAGCTAGATGCTGCATGTAACTAGCAGGAAGTATTTGCAACAGCACGAGTACGAATTGCATTCGTGACAGTACGCAGACATAAATACGTCGTGTTGGATGATTTGCCGTGTACTTGTGACCATGATTGGAAGAGGGCAAGAACATCATGCGGACTGTACAGTGGATTACATTTGTGTTTTTGTGGGTTTTTTCTGTCTTGAAAATCACAGCAATTATAAAGTTGAAAAGTGTGATTTTTAGCAGTTTGCTTGTTGTGAGCCTGACAAATTTGCCTTCAGCAAGGAGCATAACACAGACACGCATTGATGCTGAGTTTCAGATATTTTTTTCTTCTTCTTCATTTTGAGTTTGTGTGATACCTGTTCTGAAATTCATTCGATCAGTGGGCAGAAAATCACTTTATGATCGCAAATGTCTTTTGAACAGCGCTGGGAAATTCTCTCACACTGTGCCCATGGATTATTGTGCTGATGGTGCTTTATGGATTCCGTTGTGTATTGAGAGGCATGGATTTTTTATAGGAGCAAAAACAATGCTTCCCGTCAAATCGTATACACTGGTGTTTATCAATGTTTATAGTGTCACAACTGCAGCGAAGTGGATCTGACTTTGACCCAGGGATTCATTTTCAAGACTCCAACTTTTACTTGCCATTTGTGATAGGCTGGAAATTGGGCCTATCGATATTGGATCTACATAGTATTATTCAAACCATTGAAGACAAGTCCAGAGTAATCTTGGGAAGGTGTCTGAAGGGAAATGCGTATAAAAGAAAAATCAGCCCTTCGTCAACGGGTTAGAGAAGAATCTACTGTTAGTGCTTTTGTGACATGTCTTCCACATGCCAGGCCATTAGATTGTTTCATCCGAAAGTGAGATTTCGCAGATTTTGTTGTAGCGATAAATGATGCATAAAGAAGCGGACAGTGGATGTGCAAAAGTCACTTCAAAGCATGCATGCATGGGAGCACAGTGACATAGGCCTAGTGGATAAGATTTCTGACTCTCAGTCAGAACATCCAAGTACCCCAGTCCAAATCCAGTCCAGCGCTTACATGTACATCCTCAGAGAAGATGTTTTCACCCATCATGTCCCTCATAACCTTGGGGTATGGGGAGCAGCTACAATACATGGCCTACAGGACACTGCCAGTTGTGCATGTAGCCTTTTTGGCGCAAACTCTTTCACGACCAACAAGGGTTTGTGCCTGCAAATTAGGGTATGAATGGGTACCTGGTCACGAATATGAGTATGATGACAGGGCCCTCCAGTAGAACAGTGACAGTGCTGAAGAAGCTACTGTTGAAAAAGAAGACCCTGTTGTAAGTATTACACTGTATCATCATTCTACTAATCTTCATGTGGGGAAATTGTGAAAGAGACACTAATGGCAAATTACTCAGTGCCTGTGTTAAGACTACATGTAAGTCTAACTGACTTTGGCTGTAAACCAAAGACATTTGGCAATTGGCATGTATATAAGTGCAACCCTCACCTCCCTGGTGCAACCGTGGTGAGCCAAGATTTGTAGCAACACAGACTATGGACTGTGGTACCAGTACACTGCATGATATGCAGTTTTGGCATTGAAATACCATGTCATGTAAACAGGAAATTAAAATGGCCCAAGAGCGTGAGGTTTTATCAAAAAACAAAAAACAAAACAAAAATAGCCCTTGGAAAGGTCATCAGATTTTAGTGTTGCTTATGTTTCAACGAAACTACAGTATTTGTTCTAAGTTGATAGTGTCATTGCCAGCAACCAGAGATAGCCTGTTGATAGTGTCGCTACCACATGCTAATCACAAAACTCTGCATCACACACACAGCACGGTATGTCACTTGTATTAAGCCGTACCTCATTAAGCGGAGATTACTGCAATATTGTTTGGCAAAGATGATCTCTAAAAGTTTGCTCCTAAATATCTACAACTGTGTAAAAGCAGAGTGATTTCTTTGTCAACCTAAATGTCAGAATGCTAAAGATACATGTAGCAGAAGGTCTAAATAGAAAAGAATAGAAACATATTTTGTACATGCACATAGTGTACATTTTAGTCAGTGTCAACTTTTTTCCTACACATATTGCATACTTCCATAGTAAATAATCGTTATACATGCATATTATGAGCGAGATCTTTGATGAAGAGGAACCTTGAATGTGTAAATATAGCTATAGTATCATATATTGTTTTGGTTTCATCTCTAATATCACCGCCTGAATCATGAAACCAATTCTTAAGGAGGTAGCCACTTCCTGATGCCAGATGGTTCAAGTAACTTTGAAAGCCATGAACGTGGGTGATTGGACCCATTTTCTTTTATTTTGTTCCTGGGAAATGGTTGTTGTGACTGGGGCACTGTAAAATTGTATGACCAGATGGAATGTGACCTTGCTGATCATGTGAAAATGATCCCAAACCATCTGGCAGTACATTTGTAAGGGTTAAAGTTGATGTTTTAACTCATTGAGGACAGTTTGATTATGCTACAACACACATTTCCCATAGACACCTGCCGAGTACACTTGTCCTCAATGGGTTAAAAGACAAGTTCACCTTAATACACATTGGATTGAGTGAATGCAGCAATTCAAAAATAGAAGAACACATCAGAGAAAGTTTTTTGGAAATCAGACAATCCGTTCAAAAGTTATGAATTTTTAAGAAGTTTCTGTGAAGTCACTGCTGGATGAGAAAACTACTACAGCTTGTGATATCACATGCATAGAATGATATAAAGAAAATGAATGTGTAGGTAAAATTTGACATATTTGAGGCTTATGTCATGTACAGAGTAAAGGAAATAACAAGAAGGCCATTTCAGGGTAATTCACACCATACACTGTCATTACTTCACCTTTTCGTCCTTCAGCAAATTAAAGCCGAGAAAACCCCCATTTCACCCATTATCATTTGTAAACTAAAATTGGAACAGAAAATCATGCAAAATCTGACAAACATGGTTGTCAGTTTACGGTTGCCATGCCAACCAGCAATATCGGACATAGCTTAATCATACATCAAAATTTACGCAATAAGATTTTAGGGAAAGTCACCGAATTTGGTTGAAATCAGGTAAAATTGGTTGAAATCGGGAGTGGCAAACGAAATATGGTAGGCGGGGCACAATCCAGCAGTTACTTCTAAAATATTTTTAAAATTCATAAATTTGGAAAGGATTATCCAATTTTCCCCAAACTTTCACTGATGTGTTCTATTGATATTGCTGCATTCACTCAATCCACATGTACATGAAAGTGGACTTGTCCTTTAAAAGATACAACTTTTCTGTTGAGAATGCGAAGGGCATGAAATGGTCTTTACACTATGGGTTTTGTGGCAACTTAACGCCCTTATCATTCTCAACTGACGAACTGTACACTTAAATGTGAAGAAGGCCCTTATCCCCTGGTGGATGAGTCCGTAGTATATTCGGGCAAGTGTCTATGGAAAATGTGTGTTGAAGCAAAATCAACGCGTCCTCAATGGGTTAAACACTTGGTGTCATGGTTTGAAAGCGTTCATGTTAAAGGCGTCTTGTTATTCAAGGTTGTAGCGCTGCCTTACTCTCACATGCACACACACACACACACACACACACACACACACACACACACACACACACACACACACACACACACACACACAATTTCCCTGTTTCATAACTCAGTAACCATTTATCCAAATGTGCCCAAAGTTTGTGCGTACAGAATGTGACCAGACAAATATTATCGCAAGATAGCTTCATGTCCATTTTTTTTTTTGCCCCCTTTGTCATGAGACTTAAAAATAAAATTGATACCATTCAGGGTGTGATTCTCTTAATTCTGGTAAAAATGTATCTTTTTGTGGAAAGTGTAAAACAATACTGTTGTTTTTTTTTTTGTGTGTTTTTTTTTTTTGTGTGTGTGATTTCCCAGTTGGAAAGATGAGGATTATTAGAGACGGGTATTAGATCCTGCTATCAGATCTTCTTCATTGAACAGACCAGATGTAGTTAAAAGAGGAATTCTAGTCTGCCAGTTCAAAGTTAGTCTGATTAGAAAGACTGTCACTTTTTTCACTCCTTCTGTTCAGTGTAACTTGTAACTGCAATTGAATTTCCCTTTGAGATTTGAACTCCACATCAATAGGGCTATTTTTGTAAATCCCTGTCCTTTTCAAAAGGAGAATTTCTTTCCTTCAGTCATAGGTTAAGATCTAAGAGACAATTTCCTTATCCTATTCATTTTACATTCCACATAAAATTGGCAAAAAAGACAAAAATTTTTGCAATTAGGTGAGTTTGCTGCATCCTGATGAACCATCCCAGTTGGGCACATTGCCGAAAAGTTACAAAGATTTCCATTGCAAGCCACATCTGGCCACCTTTCAGTCAGTTTGTTTCTAGGCTCTGCTGTCCCTTTAAAGCAGATATGCTGGTATGGTTCATGTGCATTTATTTTAACGGGTTGTTCTTAAGAGTTTGTGGTATAGTAGATGACCATGTTGCAAAAATTGTGAGCAGATATTCCCTCATAATCTTCTTGCAGAGATATGAATTTACGTGCGTACTTTCAATGTACATGTTAATTATTAGCTACAAGTACCATACTAATGTAGTACTTCAAACACATCTAGACATTTGATCTTTGCATAGAAACACACTGTGAGAAAGCTGCAACCTGCATCTGATTTAAAGGTGATATGCCTGTAATTTATCATCTTGTGATTGTTTAATCTCAAATGCTAATTACTATGCAAAGCAGGGGTATTGATCAGCTTCAGGACTATTTTTAGGTTGGAGCAATCTTGCACAGTTAGTGTCTGCTGGTCTTGCACATGTTTTGGGGTCTCATATATTAATGTACACATATCATACATTGCATTAAATCAATTACATTGTTTGTTTTCTAAATCTTACCAATCAAAATGGAAACCTACTGCACTTTATAGCCTGTGCATGTGTTCAAAGTTTAGACCAGAAAGTTGACCAGAAACAAAAATATCACAATTTTGGTGTATTCCCCCATTTGTCAAGACATTATATTATAACTTTTGACAGCCAAGTTTGTAGTCAATATTTCATTTAGGAGGAGAATGGCCAGTGCATCATTTTGTTTTGAGGTGTACTGAGCAACTGTTGTGTACTTGTACATATCAGCCTATAGTTGTACCACATGATATCTCATAATACCAGGTATGCCTTTTTCTTTGTTATCATTAATCTTTTACTGAATTATTATTCCAAGAAAACAAGTTTAACTTTTTTTTCTGCTTTGCTTGAGTACAGCATTTCTGAACTCCATTAATGTAAAACAATAAGCTGTTTGGGGTATAGTATGTATTGTAGACACCTAGGATATTGGGTTCTGTTTCATGATCAAATAAGACAAAACTCCCTTTTGTTGAGTAGTTGCCTGCATACCTGCATAAGTTAACCCTGGGGGTTTCAGTTTCAATGGGGTTTGATATCGCTATACAGTATACTGTACTGTACTCGGATTTTTGTATTTTGGAATATAGGAGGGCCAAAGGGGTTGGAAGTGTAAAGGCAGTGTACAATGGTTGCTTGGTGCATGTAGCTATTGATGTTTTTTTTCAATAGCATGCCGAGTTGTAATCATAATATCACCCCCCCCCCCACCCTTTATTCAAGTTAGATTTTAGGATTGCCTCACAATTCATAGTATACAAGTGGAGATGGCATTCTGGGGCTTTTCTGAATCATACATTCATTATCAAATAGTTCTTTTTTCCCATTATTGATGTATCTTTTGTAATGTGCATACAATGTAGCTCATTGCTTGAATAGGCTGGCACAATTATAGTCAGTGTTTGGTTGAGGCAGTATTACTGTGCACAAGATCAGTATCAGTATTTAGACCCTGTAGCATAGGAAAACATAGGTAGTTGAATAGAAGATATCTAGAATTGAATCAGTCTTCGTGCCCTGCCTCCCGAAGAACATTCAAAACCATGAATGTAGCACCCATCAGCCATGCGAATCAAGATTCTCTGAGTCTTGCTGGCTGCGCAGTTATCTAAAGATCAGTGAAGTTGAACACAATGCATACTGTAAGAGTGGACATTTTCGCGCATTTCACGCAACCAGAAGCTGGCGCGAAAATAAAAACAAGCGAATATTTTTGCTTGCCATATGTTCCAGTAGCTGATGTCTTGATTCCGCAGAATTAAAAACACGCGAAACTCTTCTTACCTGGCTAAGCGCGAAAAATTGGTTTTGCGAAAAATATCCACATTTACAGTAATGGGGATTCTCAAACGACACACCCAAACTGAGCCCACATTTTCCCCGCTCAATAAAACCCCATGCTACAGCTGGGGTCTTCATTATGTACGTTTACGCTGACTCCCATGCTCTGAAAATTGGCAGCTTCCGGCGCTTGCCCTCTGTCTTGCCCCCTGTCTTGCCCTGTGACCTTTCATGGTTACGACAAAAGTGCTAGATGTACATGGCAGTGTGCCAAGATTGTTGTGCAGTGGGATAAGGCTCTACGCTGATTCACTGTACAGTCAGTTGCACTTGCAGGGAAGATGCAGCTCGGTGGGTTGATATTAGCCGTCAAAAAGCTGTATGGTGTCCTCAAGGGGACACATAAAAATGTGTCCATATCACAGGATAAAGCCCTATGATAAATATGTAAACTGGTAGATGTATGTAATATAATGCAATAAGAGAAGGGTTAAACTAAAAATATAAAAAACATGGAAGAGATGGTGGTAGGAGAACCCAAAGAAACACAATGAATGACATAGAGAGGATAGCAGGGGATGAAAGATGTAAGAGGAGAAGAAAGGTAACAAGAGAATTGCACAATGGGTAGGAAAGATGAGAAAATTTAACAAGATTGAACAAAAGATGATGAAAGACATTTACATGAAAGTCATTTGTAAAGATTAAGATTTGCACAACTGTTCTGTTTATCTCGCTTAATATCTGTACAAAATGAAAATGATATGGAAACTTGTCAATCAATTATTTAATTTTTTTTCATTTAATTTGAATAATTTTTCAAGGAATAGCCTGATTGGTAATTTCTAATGTTCTCTATTCTTCACCCTCCCCCCCCCACACACACACAAAAGAAAAAACCACACCAAAAACTAGCCCAATGTAATCAAAATATGGTGAGAATGAAGGAGTGATGGATAAAGAATAGCAGTAGGGACAAAGAAAAGAGAGATTATCATCTACATCAGCACACAATCTGGGCACTTTGAATACCACTCTAATTTAGTTTTGAAAAAAAAAGGGGGCTTTGATTTGAATGATAATAGAAGAAGACAATCTTAGAGTTAGCTGTATGGCATGAAAGACGAGAGCTCATTCCTTATGGGTGATTTTTCCAATCATGTGCTGATGAATGAAAATTGCACTTGAATGCTTCTTGGACTGATGAAAATAGTTATCCTTGTGTAAACTTCAATATGAAAACACTTCATGCAAACAGATGGATTTTGTGCACTTGTGTACTTTTAATAGTGATGTCCAAACATTTCATTTTTGTGATATAGTTTCAGGCACAGAGTGCGTTATTTTTGTTGATTCAGAGCATTGTTTTGATGGATCTAATGGCCTGGTAAATTGAAAAATGATGATAGTAATAATAAAAAAAGAGCAGTAAGGGTAAACATCTGATCAATGGAAGTAATGGTCCAGAAATTGAGAACAAAGAAAAAAAAAGAGGAGAGGTAAACATTATATCAATAGATGTAATGGACCAGTAAATTAGAAGCCTACTGACAAAAAGAAAAAAGAATAGGAATAATCAAGAAAAGCATGTTTGATATTACTTGACTGTGTGGAAAAGCTTCGATGATTTACCCTGTACATTCCCTCCCAAACCACATTGTTTTTAATCTCACTGATAATACTTGTTTCATTCCTGAGCTGGTTTCTGTGGTGGCTGTGACATGGTTGTCCATTCCTCCATCTGTTCATCCATCTATGCGATAAATCTTGTTTTCGTGATTAAAAAAAAAAAGGAAAAAAAAAAAGACAGAATGAATTTTGTTTTTACCTGACTTAGGTTTAAAGGACCAGATCATGATTTTGAGGGGGGAAAATTCCTTCAAAAGTTGGCTGAACCGTGTAACCCTATGACTTTTTATGCCTCCGCCACGAAGTGGTGCTGGAGGCATTATGTTTTCGGGTTGTCCGTCCGTCCGTCCTTCCGTCCGTCTGTCCGTCGTAGCATCCGTCCGTCCGTCCGTCCGTCCGTCCGTCCGTCCTTCCGTCCGTAATGAATTTTGTGGACAAGGTAACTATCAAAACCTGTTGAGGTATCCTAATGAAACTTGGCATGTATGTGTATTAGGGGGTGAAGTTGTGCCTATCAACTTTTGGGTGCACATGCTGAAGGTCAAAGGTCAAAAGGTCAAGGTCAAATACATACAATTTCACTATTTCCACCATATCTATTGAATGCCTGAAGATATTTTCTTGAAACTTAGTGTATACATGTATTACCCAATTAAGATTCTCTGGTGATAGTTTGGGTCATGAGGTCAAAGGTCAAAAGGTCAGGGTCAAATACATAAAATTTCACTATTTCCACCATATCTATTGAATGCCTGAAGATATTTTCTTCAAACTTAGTGTATACATGTATTACCCAATTAAGATTCTCTGGGAAAGTTTGGGTCATGAGGTCAAAGGTCAAAAGGTCAGGGTCAAATACATAAAATTTCACTATTTCCACCATATCTATTGAATGCCTGAAGATATTTTCTTGAAACTTAGTGTATACATGCATTACCCAATTAAGATTCTCTGGTGAAAGTTTGGGTCGTGAGGTCAAAGGTCAAAAGGTCAAGTAAAAATATTAAAACTTCTTTTTTTTCTCCGTACCTTGGAAAATTGTTCAAGGTATCTTCATGGAACATAGTATATACATGTACTGACTGGAAGTGATTATCTAGAGAATGTAGGATTTCCCCCCCCCCCCCCCCCAGATCTCGACCATCGGTGGTGCAATGCATGCGTGAGACCCGCGTCATAATCTACAAGATTGTGTCATAAGATTTTTTGAAACAATCAATTTCTAATTTTAATTAATTAATTATGCAAATTAAGCTCAAGATCATATTTTAGCCTAATTAGAAGCATTGAGAGTCTTATTTTTGATCTCTTAATCTGTTTTAGCATATTCAACAATTGTACATCACAAAAACTTCCAAAATTTGTTTCAGTTCTTATGTGTTTTATTGTTTTTCAGAATTTCTTACATATTTCTTTGTTTTTCAGCTTTTGTTTTTCTTTGTTTTTTCATTGGAAATTGTCACTGACCACTTTTCTACCATAATTAGCACAAAACTAATCAATGAATGTGATTAATTGTAAAAATAATCAGGTTTTTATGACTTTCATGACAGAGCACTGTTTTCCATAGGAAATGTACACAAAATCACAAAATTGTGCCCGTTTTGGGGCGACATTCCGTTACAAAAAATGGGCGTGGCTTTGCAGAAATATGCGCGGACGTCGCAAATTTGGTCTCAAAAGTTGCGCAAGACTTGAACAAACAAAGTCATGAAGCCTCGCGACGAGGCCTTCTCGCGTTACAGAATTATAGCGCGAAACGTCGAGGGGGGTGCGGATTCATTGTTTGATGTTTAGATGTATGCTATGATTTTTATTTGTAGAAAACGTATAGGTCATATATCCCCCAAACGTGCACTAAACGTTCGCGAGAATGTCTCAAAAGGTACGCGAACAGTTTGCGATTGCGTCGTAAAATGATTGGAAAAAACTTAGCAGATTTCGCGTAACATACGCGAGACATTCTCCAAAGTTTCGGAGTCTGTTTGGGGTTTCACGAACATTTTGCGAACATCTGCGTGTCTTGCGAAGGTCCTGCGCATTTGACGAGGCTTTAAAGACACTTTCGAGAACAATTCATGAGCAAATCACGACCAAGTGTGCGGAAAAGGTTCACAAAAAATTTCAAACTTTTTAAAAATTTTCACCGAAGTAAAAACGACATTCGCGAACAATTCACGACGCTTCCAAACCCTCACGTTCGTTTGGCGATTTTTTTGCAGACTAAGATACAAATGCTGGATTTTGCCATTTGCGTCCTTCACAAATCGTTCACGTGCTCCGTGAAATCCCACCCTTACCAATAATGGACAGAAATAGAGAACAATATCCTTCGAGCAAAGAGTGTTAAAGGTTGACTCCCAAGGTAGTCAAGATCAAATTTGAAATAATCTGTTTTAATCCATGACATCAGCTAGTAATATCCAGGGGTATTGAAAAAAAAAAAACACATTTATTTATTTATTGATTTATTCTTTAATTTATTTTGATGATGAAGAGTATTTAACCTATTGTGAATTAAATGATATAAGAGGATAAAGGTCATTGTATTCCAGCGAAGACTTATTTTTCAGAGCTCTGTAACGTGAGCTTAAAGAGGTAATTTTTAATTTTTATGCCCTGTACACGACCAGAACATGACATATTCAATTTTCTCTTTACCACTTTGTAATGTCTTGATTCCACCGAATCAAAACACTCAAAATTCATCTTACTCAACAGTGCATGAAAAATTACTTTCGCAAAAAATATGCATGTTTGCAGTGCTATATTGTATGAGAAGGGTAACGCTTTTTGGTGGGTTGCCCATTGCAATAAAGAATTCCCTAGTTACCTTTCTCTGAATTTATATCCCTTTTCCATTTTTGCAGGAGCATGTTCGCTCGCAAGACACCGTATTTGTTATCAGCGGTGTGACGGGAACGAAGCAAGGCAGGGAGCAGGCCTGGGAATTCCTTCAGGAGAAATGGAGTGAGCTTCATGAGCGGTATTCAGGTGGATTTCTCCTCTCCCGTCTGGTCCAGGTGAGAGCAAACTAGCCCCTGCTAATGTAGCGCTTTTTTTCCCCATGCAGAATGGTCAGAAAATATTATATTATGCTGGATGACTACAGTGTGTATGAGTGGGATATTGGGTAATATTCTATGAATATTGGTTTCAACGAGTGCCAATATACAGTAGCGCTGTATGATAATGAAATCATTATCATCTATAATCATTATCTAGAGAAGTTATAAAAAAGTACCATACATACATACTTCAACTAGACTTTGAAGTTGAGTCTGCACTGAAAGGGGAGCGACTCACATTGTATTTGGCATATGTTGCAAGATGTGTGCACACTTTAACAATTAGAGTTCACGCGCTAGTACAGTTGCAAGCAATCACGCACTCGGCAAACACTTTCACAGGAGACGAGACAAAATATGGCGAATTGTTGCATTGCCATTAACAGTAAGTAGTCTATGGGGAATCAATACATTGGTGTAGTATGCATTTCGTTCAATACACTCATATTGCGTGGTGAAACTTGAGCGGACAAGAATGCACGTTTTTAGTGTGCTGGCAAATACGTCCTATATAGATGATAATGTCAAATATTGCAGCCTTGCCAGGAACAGGTAACATCAAGAAAATTATTTTAAAGTACATTTGTACACAAATAAATAGATGTGTAAATGCATGAACAGTGATGTGGTGGTTTCCTCTATGTCTCTTGTTTGTTGACCTTGGACCTCATGACATATTGCTGTTTTATGAGAATATTTTTCCTGTTTTGGTAGATTATTCTTTTAACAAAGAAGAAAATGAAAGTAAAGAACATGTGATGTCACTAAGAACTTGGTCACACTTTCATATGAAACTGCTTAGCGGTATTAGAAGTACAATGCCCACTTGTTACCCAATTGTCCACTTCCACCCACTTCATGCATTGAGTCCTTGGCATAATGAAAAGTGCAAACAGGCCAGTCCAGTAAAGCATGGGTTTCAAGAGGGCTTGAGTACATGTACATTGTAGTTAAATTGCATGCTAGTTTTCACTTGGAAATTCAATTTGAATTGTCTTTAAGAGGAAGATAACATAAATATTTTCTTTTGCCCTGTGAGTTGTTTTCATGTCTAGTCTCTTGAATTGCTTTTCTACGACTGTTCCTGGATGTGTGGAGAGTCTCTTTTTTTATAATGCCTTCGCTGTGAAGTGTCACTGGAGGCATGTTTTGGGGTGGTTGATTGGTCCGTCCATCCTTCCATCCTTCCTTCTGTGTGTACGTCAGTTCATAATTGATTCTGTGAACATTTGAAACTGTGGGTCAAGGGTCATATTCATAAAATTTCATTTTTTTATGCCTCCGCCAACGAAGTGGCCGGAGGCATTATGTTTTCGGGTCGTCCGTCCGTCCGTCCGTCTGTCCGTATGTCTGTCCGTACGTACGTCCGTACGTCCGTCCCGTTTTGTTTTTGTCGATATCTCAAGAACCGTGAGGTGGTTTTGCATCAAACTTGGTATGAGGTTATATCCTGGGGGGATAATACTTTGTTTGGATTTTAGGGTCACGGGGTCAAAGGTCAAAGGTCACAGGTTATTTTGTGAAAAAAAGGTTGAAATTTCATGTTTTTCTCCATATCTTGCAAATGGTTGAAGGTATCTTCATGGAACTTAGTATGTATGCATGTACCGATGGGCAGTGATTATCTAGGGAAGTTGGGGGTCATGGGTCAAAGGTCAGGGGTCAAAGGTCAAGGTCAACTCCTCAAAATATCACTACCTCCTTATATGTGAGCGTGCACCTCAAAACGAACATAAAGTCGCACACAGAGATTTTGCGTGAGGACTGAAAATAAGTGAAATTGGTCAACCTAGCCAAACTTGACTTTTTCATATTTTCTGAAAGAGCGGGTCTTCTTTTACGTTATGCTAAAATTTGGTATCATAAAACGGGCAGGAAAGTGTGTTTTTTTAGCAGTTTATCTCGAACATTTTTGGTGAAATATTGTGATTAGGTGTGTCTTTAGAATCCCTTTTTCATTTCTGAAAAACCTTGTCCACACTCTTCACTTTCAACTCTAATAACTTTTGAAAGGATAGTGCTACTGCTTTGAAAGTTGGTATCAATTATGGACAGAATGTGTTAATGAGGCATGCTTAATTTCAGATTAATTTGATAATCTCTTCATTGTTGTTACTCTGGTGGTTTTGTAAAGATTAAGCGCTTGAATAGACACTGTACTTCAGAGCTCTTTTCTCAGTTCACACTTTTCCTGAGTTTGTGCTTTCTTTCCAATATTTAGATAGGTTAGGAGAGTCCATTTGATTTGAGTTATACATCATTTTAAAGCTTAAAGTCTGTTCTTTCAGAATATGGTCTTAGCTAAAAATTCATGTCTGGCGACTTTTTGTTTGTTTTGAGGTGCAGGGTCACATATTTATGCAATGCCTGAAGGATTTTTTTTTAAAAACTTGATGTATGCATGTATAACCCAATATATATTCTGTGGGAAGTTTCTTGCCAAAAGGTCGAAGGTCAAAAGGTCAAATGCCAAGTGAAAGTGCTAAATTGCACTTCTTCCTCCATATCTCAAAAGTAACTCAAGGTATTATCATGAAACTTAGATATTTATGCATGTTCTACCTAACAGTGATTCTCTTTGGAACTGTGAGGTCAAAGGTCAAAGGCCAGGTTTAGATAATACTATTTTACCATTTGATACTGAAATTGTACTTTTTCACAATACCTTGAAAATAACTCAATGCATAAACTTATAAAAGGGTCAAAAGTCAAGTAAAAATCATCAGTTCCCCCAAATACCTGCACTCTGACGTTTTAATCATTCATCCAATTGAACCTAGTTCTAGGAAATTAAACATTCAGCACATTTGTGGCAAACCTGTCATTTTAATATTTTGCCAATTGTGTGAAACTGTCATCACACATTGTCAAGACATTGTACTACAGACCTATTAGGAGAACCATGCATTATGGCGGAAGCATACACCAGTCGCCGTAGCGACATTTCTAGTTTCCTCCATATCTCTGCAGTGCCTGCAGGTACATATTTTTATGAAACCTAGTGTATGCATGTATTACCAAGTAGAGATTATCTAGAAAAAGTTTTGGCCAGGGAGTAAAGAGTCCAGAGGTCAAAGGTCAAGTGAAAATGCTGAAATGTCACTTTTCCACCATATCTCAGAAATTGCTTGTGGTAACTTCATCAAACTTAGTATATTGGTATGCATGCACTGCTAGACAATGATCTCTCGAAAATTCAGGGTCCTGAGGTATATACAATATCTTATATATCAATCTTGAAGCGCCCTGAGCACCAAAAGATTAACCTGTGCACTATATAAGTAGCCACTATTACTATTATTAAACGTCAACAGTCAAAACTCAGGTGAAATACCTAGCTACCATAGCAACATTTCCAGTTTCGGCTATGTTTGAACTTGTTTCAAGTTTATCTTGACCAGGTCAAAGGTCATGTGAAAATGCTACAATTTCAGTTTACTATCAAAATTCCCTTTATCAATCTGCAATCTATTATCCTTCCTCCCTCTCTCTTTCTCCAGTCATGTACAGAGGGGTTTGCGACTGAGGCACGGGCAGTTGAAGTGGAGGAGTTTTTCAAGAACCACCCCGCCCCAGCTGCTGAGAGGACCGTACAGCAATCGCTGGAAAACATCCGGCTCAAGGCCAAATGGTTGGCAAGAGATGGAGAGAGCATCAGTCAATGGCTAAAGGAAAAGATTCAGCTGTAAATATGGCTTGTTACTTAACTGCCAGTGGCAATCACATCAGACATGCACGGGGGGAAACCCCATTATTACAATCACGGGTATAAGAAGGTACCACTTTAAACAAGGTGATATCATCGGTCCCATCGTTCTATGCATGTTGATATGAATATGGAATGATGTCCCTGTCATAGTAATCTGAGTTGGAACAAGCTCTGTTCATTTTGGGACATCTTCTATGATTTGAAAACAAAGAAGGATATATGCCATCAGATTAGATACAACAAAGCTTCATTTTCTGATGTTCTCCTGCTCTTTAACCAGCATCAGCATTAAACAAACATAAACTTAAATACTGTAAAAGTGGATATTTTCACGCGACTAATTTTTCACTCTTCACTGGGTAAGAAGAGTTTTTCATGTTTTTAATTCCGCGGAATCGAGACATCACGCACAGGAACATATGGCAAGCAAAAATATTTGCATGCTTTTATTTTCACGCTAATTTCTGGTTGCGCAAAATGCGCAAGAATTTCCACTTTTACAGTACACAAACTAACTTCACGATACCGTACCCATTCACTCCTATGCTACCCATGCTGTCCAGATTTACTGATGTGTGCGTGTATACATGCTTATATTTAAGTACAGTGCACTCCTGTAATAACGAAATGCTCGGAACCAGCAGTTTTCTTTCGTTATAACAAAATTTTGTTATAACCGAACAAATACAATATAAAAACAAAAACAAGGAAGCTAAGTTTATATGATAATCTGTTTGTTGAATACTCGTCATACACTGGAAAGCTATGTGAACAATGAAACAAATAGTTATTCAATTTCAGACTATTGTACTACAATAACGTAAGATCCCCTCGGAAACTGTGCGTGACACACCAAGCGAACACACAGTGATGTGGATGTGACGCGTTCGCCCATGCAGAGACGCTAAAAATGCTTGTTCCGCTACATATTTTTTAAAGTGATCCTCAGTTCATTATAATGGAGCACATTTCTTTTGGTTTTTTTGTCAGTGGCGCTCGGAAAAGACTTCGTTATAACGAAAATTTCACTGTGACTGTGTTCGATATAAGCAAATTTTGTACCATAGACTTTCATAGCGATAAATTTGGGACCAGAAGTTTTACTTCGTTACAACCGAATTTGTTGTAACGGGAGTGCACTGTACGCAATGAACAAGTGTACTGTGAATTAACAAGTAACCGTCAGACATGCATAAAAAATGCATTGAGCTTTTTCTATCAATTTCCAGGCTGCAGGTCAAGTGGCTATGCAGGAACAGTGCTCAATGTGGATGTGACTTGTATCTAATAGATTGGAATAGAGTGGCTGAACTCATAGTTGTACCTCTGCAACATCCCAAATTGGGGTCTACAACTTACTCTCTTTGAATTGGCTACTTGTGAGCCAAAGAGGTTAAATAGTTTAAATTTGTGATTACTTTCCCTTTCATTGTATATCAAAATTTAGTTTGTGTTATTTCTCAGCTGTGCAGTGCACATAGTGCTATTGCTCATTCGCAGTTCCAATATCTGCTTGTGTTTTTCTTTGTTCATAATGTATGCATTTATGAAGAGGATTCTGTTGAAGCGATTTTATAAAAAATCAGCAGTCCTTGGGATGTATGTAGTTACAAAAGAGTTTCTCTGCACAGTGATCAGGGAAATTATCATGCTCAATCCAGTGAGGTGAATACGTATATTCCTAATTTCGGTGACTGTTGATTTGTTTCCCAACATAAGGGCTAAATTTATGCGTACAATCATCATCATATTTCCCAATTTTTATTTTCCATGATTGTATCGAATTGCCCAAGAGTGTGAAATGTCCCACACTGCAGAATATCCCACTTTAGAAACGTGAACCCAGGAGGAAAACATGGATCAACTTTCTTGTAATAGCTGTGGCATTATATTCACCTCATGACTCAACACACATAAAAAGAAAATGAGTTGTGCGAGTGCTTTACGAGATTGTGTTTCTCCGATTTCGTAATATACACCAAGTTTACCCTGCCCACGCATGATGATAGTTTATCACGAAGCTTGCAAATACATTGGCTAATCATTAGCATGGGGTTTGTTTCCGTATTTGCTGATAGCAAGCACTATCAGGAAACACTTATCATGTTACCATCATTATGCCTCCGCCACGAAGTGGTGCCGGAGGCATTATGTTTTCGGGTTGTCCGTCCGTACGTACGTCCGTACGTACGTCCGTCCACTTTCGTTTACGCGATAACTTGAGTAATATTTACTGGAATTTTACCAAACTTGGTCCAAGTATAAAGTATGATGGGGCAATGATTTGATTAGATTTTGGGTGAAATCGGCCAAAGGTCAAGGTCAAAGGTCAAGGTCAAATCATGAAATTGCATCCGTTTACGCGATAACTCCAGACTGGATGGAGCAAATTTCACCAAACTTTGTTGGAGGATGATGTATGATGGGACAATTACTTGGTTAGTTTTTCAATGAAATCGGACAGAGGTCAAAGGTCAAAGATCAAGGTCAAATCCTAAAATTTATCTGTTTACGTGATAACTCAAAACTGGATGAAGCAGCTTTCACCAAACTTGGTCCAAGGATGATGTATGATGGGACAATTAGTTGAGTAGATTTTAGTGACATTGGCAAGAGGTCAAAGGTCAAAAGGTCAAGGTCAAATGCTAAAAATGTTGCTATTTCCCCCATATCTATGCAATGCCCGCAGTTATTTTCTTGAAACTTAGTGTAGACATGTACTACTGCGTAAAGATTCTCCAGAGAGAGTTTTATGTCATAAGGTCAAAGGTCAAAAGGTCAAAGGTTAGGTGAAAATGTTGCAATATCACTTTTCTCGCAAATGGTTCAATACATCTTCATGGAACTTGGTACATATGCATGTACTGACTGGCAGGGATTATCTAGGGAATTTAGGGGTCATAGGTCAATAGTCAGGGGGTCAAAGGTCAAGGTCAACTCCTCAAAATGTTACTATTTCCCTCACATACTAGTTTATGCAATGATTGCATTATTAGTTTTAAAATTCAATATATGTATATGTATTACTTAATGGAGATTCTCTTGGAAATTTCCAGCCAGAAGGTCAAAGGTCAAAGGTTAAGGGTCGATGGTCAGGTTTAAATTTAAAAAAATATATATTTTGTACTGTAAATTTTACACTCTTTCTTCATACCTTGAAAATTATACTCAATGCATAAACTTATAATAAGGTCGGTCAGAAGTCAAGTAAAAATTTTCAATTTCCCAAATATGTGTACCTGCACTCTTTAATAGACAATTATAGCAAACCCAGATCATGGAAAGTGAACATTCAAGATATTTCTGACAAACCTGTCATTTCGATATTTTGCCAGTTATGTGAAATTGTCATCACACATTGTGAAGACATTGTACTATACACCTATTGGGAGAATCATGCATTATGGCGGAGGCATCGGTCGCCATAGCGACATTTCTAGTTATTATTTATTTTTGAGCAGTAACCCAAGGCAAAGCACGCTATTTATTAACGTTATTGGGCGAGTCGTTCTAAAAAGACATAAAATGGTTTCATGCACTAATGCTTTGCGATGTAATCCAAGGGGAAATCATTTTTAGTATGTGGTAGGCCTCAGTGATATGTAGTACTGCACTGTTTGTTCTCCTTGTTAGAGATAATGTTAATAGGGAGTAATGAAATTGAATACAGTGTGTCATGTTTATTGGTGGGAAAGTTGGACAGCCATGACATAATCACCTATTTTCTTTGCATACAGTGATTATGACTAATGTTGATACTTCTCAAAAGCTTTATATCATGAAAATTCCACAAATTTCATGTTTAATGTCTGGTTTGATTTAGAATACCTATTTGAATGAGGCTTGGATAGGCAGTGCTATTTGGTTATTTACATTGGTCAGTTGCTACTATTTCTGCACAGTTGAGTGCATTGATCATTGCCTGAATAGTTGATAGACAATGTTAGTGAAGTTAATGTGTATTTTTTAATATTTTTTTTTTGTGAATTAAACATTCATCAACATCATGCAGTATGTGTCAGACATATTGATATTTGTTTTGAGTGTTTTTTTGCATGTGTTTTACGTGTATCTTTGTTTTTCCTGTCTTTCTCTGATGCATTGTCAGTCAGGCATATGATTGTCTATTAAACAACAACAATAAATGCATTTGAAATAGATTTCTGTGAGTTCTGTATTCTGTTTAAAATAAAAGAGTTTTGAAAAGTAAATTCATTGCAATTCAAGACTCTTCAGGTGAGAATCTTTCTTTTCCTCTAAGTCTGTTATTTTTTCCAAAATTATTTGCATGCTTTAACAGTACCAGGGATGGATCCAGGAATTCTGTAAAGGGGAGGTGCCTTTACAAAAATTAAAGGGGGGTGTATGTGCCCTCCATTTTTTCTTTTTTATGCCTCCACCACGAAGTGGTGCCGGAGGCATTATGTTTTCGGGTTGTCCGTCCGTCCGCTTTCGTTTACGTGATAACTTGAGTAATATTGAGTGGAATTTTACCAAACTTGGTCCAAGTATGAAGTATGATGGGGCAATTATTTGATTAGATTTAGGGTGAAATCAGCTAAAGGTCAAAGGTCAAGGTCAAATCATGAAATTGTATCCGCTTACATGATAACTCAAGACTGGATAGAGCAAATTTCACCAAACTTTTTTGGAGGATGATGTATGATGGGACATCAGATTGACTTTTCCTAAACAGACAGAAGTTGAATTCCACCCTATATGTTTTATTTCATAAGATTCTTATTCTTATTGTGGTAGTTTCCTCTCCATTTATTATAGTAGCAATAAATATGTCAAGAATGTCCATTTCTGACACTTTTATCATGGGTTTTGATGTGTGTTTGCACTTGCATTTGCTCGTCTGAATCAGTGTGTTAAGGCCCCGTCACACTACAGCGTATAAATCAGCGAATGCCTAGCGGATGGGCAAAATTTGGCAAAGTCCAGATACGCTCAAATTCGCTCGAATTCGCAAGCAAAATGTGGTTTTCGAATGTTCGCCTAACGAATGATGAGCATATGCTAACCATGTTACGAGCGGATAAAGTAACGAATGAAAGCGAATGCGTACAGTCCATCCAACGGATGCTGAGCGGACTAAGCGAATGAGCAGCGAATGCCCAGCATATGTAGAGCGATACTGTGGCGATCACATGACGGATCTCGGCCGACGCACACTTCACCAAATCATTTTGAGCAGTGACAGTATCAAGTAATGTTGTGACTGTGAAAATGGCCCCAAAAAGAAGGAAGCAGAAGTCAACACCAAGTACTCCTGATGTCACTACCCTCGACAGTCCTCAAGATTCCCCTATTAAAGTGCACTTCCTTCTGATGATCACGTTGACGATGATGTTGGTAGTCCAACATCCTCTATTGCGTCTGGTGCCTCCAACTGGAGTCGAACTTCCACAATTCCAAATTTCCATGCAGAGATTCCCATTTACTACAGGTTGACTTTTATAGCAGCGGTTTACAATAATGTTCTCGATATAAGCACTGCAAGTGTGGTTATTATCTACCAGTTATTACATCATGCCAGAATACGTACATGTTTAATGAAATGTCATGTAGGGGGCTGTGGTATAGTGGATAAGACTCCCGACTCCCGAACCGAGGACCCGGGTTCGAATACCGCCCAGTGCTTACATCCTTGGGCAAGATTTTTTACCCACGATATCCTTCTCGACCCATGCAGGTGTATTAATGATGGGTATACCTGGCAACGCTAGGGTAATGATAACAGCAGGGCCCTCTGGTAGAGCAGCCAGTGGCAACACTGAAGAGGCTACCCTGGGTAAATAAGACCTTTTTCTTATTATCATTGTTATTATTATCCTTATTACTATTATGTGTGCTATGTATATATATATATATATATATATATATATATATATATATATATTTCCTACTACGTTTAATTAACGTGTGTTGCTGTGCAGATTTGCTGGACGAATTTGGACGAACGGCGGACGAATAAGAAACGAATGCAGAGCGACCAAAACTTTCGATCAGCGGATGCTAAGCGAACACAGAGCGGATAGTCATTCCGTTCGTCATCCGCTCAAGATTTTGGACATGTCCAAAATCAAAATTTGGCTCCGGCGGATCTCTGCGAATCTCTGCGAACAGCCAGCGGATACAGCGAACGTCAAGCGTGTCACGAACGACGAGCGACGGATGTGAGCGTATCTCCAAATTTTCGGATCCGCTGGGCATTGGTTGGCTCGATCCGCTCTAGTGTGACGGGGGCTTTAGAGTGAAAATGTGTATTTCTATGTACATCAAATCGTAAAGTCGTCAAGATGGAATCTGTACAAACTGCAATACAAAACAGGAACAGAAGTAATAACTTGTGGGCCTTGTTTGTTTTTGATATTGTCAAACTCACGGGCTGTGTGACTGGTGAGCTGTATCATTATGACTTGCGCTGTATAACTCATGGGTGTCAATTTTGTGATGCGCACCCATTTGATCGTGTATTACCGTATGTATACTCACAGTGACACAACATTTGCTCCTGCGACAATTGCTCCAGTCTTATGTTTTGTCGAGCCCACTGGAGGTGAGGGGAAACTAAGGGACCGCCTGCGGCGTCTGGCCGTCCGTCGTCCATCCGTCCGTCCGTCATCCGCAGAGACTCCAACTCTCCCGTTTTCGACGGGAGATCTCCCGCCGAAAACCCACTTTTGCAAAATCTCCCGTTCTCCCGCTTGAGATTCAATTTCTCCCGCCCTGGCTCTTTGTCTCCCGTTGGAAAGGATTTCTTACTTATTTCTGTAGTACTGTATGTTGAAAAAATAAACCTTAGATAGCACCAGAGAGCATCTACAACCCTAGGAACTTCGCACACATCAAGTTGGAGTCTCCCGTTTGCTAGGGGTTTCAGGAGGGAGAATCTCCAGTTCAGAAGGTGCTTTGGGTTGGAGTCTCTGCATCCGTCCGTCCGTCGTCTGTCCGTAACGCTACAAAAACTTCAATAACTCTTTACTCTGGGCTTCAATTGCAATCAAACTTTGAGGGAAGAGGGGTCATACAAAGTTTCACATTTTACCATATGTTAAGGTCACCTCATGGTCAAAGGTACAGGCAGGGGTCAATGAACTTTAGGGCCCAATGTTAAGTTTTTATGGTGCGTTTCTATTGTGGGTCATAACTTTTGATCCATAACTCCATTTGTGACCAAACTTGGATGGTAGATGAACCTTGGGGAGTGGATGGTCACCACAAGGTCAAAGGTCACAGGCAGGGGTCAACAAACTTTTAGAGCCCAATGTTAAGTTCTTATGGCACATTTCTATTATGGGTTATAACTTTTGATCCATATCTCCATTTGTAACCCAACTTGGATGGTAGGTGTCCCGGGTGCTGTTCGTTATTCCGAAGGGTTGTTAATCCGAAACACCCAAATTCCCTATACCTAAAGGTTCATTAATCTGAAAATGAAAAAGGTTTCGTTGATCCGAAAATTTGTGGCGTTATTCCGAAGGTTCGTTATTTCGAAGATTGGTTAATCCGAAAATGAAATTCGGAACAATGAACCTTCGGAATAACAAATCTCGGGAATAAAGAGCCTTCGGAATAATAATAATAATAATGATAATAATAATAATAATAATAATGATAATAATAATAATAATAATAATACATTTATATAGCGCATTTTCCATAAACATACATGTTCAAATGCGCTTTACCAGTGGATTATTGATATTAACGGAACAAGTGAGTTTTTAGATGTTTTTTGAAGGTGACGAGAGATTGCTGGCTTCGGAGAGTTTTGGGCAGTTGATTCCACAGTTTGGGAGCAGCAGATGAAAATGCTTTATCACCAAGTGTGGCCAGCATCTTGGAAGTTAGGTGATCAGTGTGATACCTTGTGAGGAGCGGAGGGTGTACCGGGATGGGTGACGGATGGTTATGAGATCAGATAAGTAAGGAGGGGCAAGACCATGGATACATTTGAAATACATGGGAATAACGAACCTTCGGAATAACGAGTTGTAGCCGGTGTCCCTTGGGCAGTGGATGGTCGATCACCATAAGGTCAAAGGTCACAGGCAGGGGTCAACAAACTTTTAGAGCCCAATGTTAAGTTCTTATGGCGCATTTCTATTATGGGTCATAACTTTTGATGCATAGGTCCGTTTGTTACCAAACTTGGATGGTAGATGTCCCTTGGGGAGTGGATGGTCACCACAAGGTCAAAGGTCACAGGCAGGGGTCAATAAACTTTAAGGGCTCAATGTTAAGTTTGTATGGCACGTTTCTTTTTTGCCTTTTTGCCATTTTTGTCGAGCCCACCGGAGGGGAGACTAAGGGATCGCCTGCGGCATCTTTCCGTCCACCGTCTGTCCATCCGTCATCTGTCCGTAACACTACAAAAACTTGAATAACTCTACTTAGGATTTCAATTTCAATCAAACTTGGAGGGAAGAATGGTTATACAAAGTTACACATTTTACCAATCATGAAGGGCACCTCAAGGTCAAAGGTCACAGGCAGAGGTCAATGAACTTTAGGGCCCATCCAAATGTTAAGTTTTTAGGGCGCATTTCTTTTATGGCCCGTAACTTTTGATGAATCTGTCTGTTTGTGACCAAACTTAGATGGTAGATGTTCCTTGGGAAGTTGAAGGTTACCACAAGGTCGAAGGTCACAGACAGGGGTCAACAAACTTTTAGGGCCCAATGCTAAGTTTTTATGGCATGTTTTGATTATGGCTCATAACTTTTGATCCCTTTGTCCGTTTGTGACAAAACTTGGATGGTAGATGTCCCGTGGGGAGGTGAAGGTCATCACAAGGTCAAAGGTCACATACAAGGGGTCAACAAAGTTTTAGGGCCCAATTTTAAGTTTTTGTAGCGCATTTTGATTATGGCTCATAACTTTTGATCCCTTTGTTCATTTGTGACCAAACTTGGATGGTAGAAGTCCCTTGGGGAGGTGAAGCTCATCACAAGGTCAAAGGTCACAGACAGGGGTCAACAAATTTTTAGGGCCCATTAAGTTTTTATTGCGCGTTTCGATTATGGCTCATAACTTTTGATCCCTTTGGCCATTTAAGACCAAAATTGGATGGTAGATGTCCCTTGGGGAGGTGAAGGTCATCACAAGGTCAAAGGTCTCATAGAGGGGTCAACAAACTTTTAGAGCCCAATGTTAAGTTTTTATGGCGTGTTTTGATTATGGCTCATAACTTTTGATCCCTTTGTCCGTTTGTGACCAAACTTGAATGGTAGATGTCCCTTGGGGAGCTGAAGCTCATCACAAGGTCAAAGGTCACAGACAGGGATCAACAAACTTTTAGGGCCCAATGTTAAGTTTTTAGGGCGCAATTTGATTGTGGCTCATAACTTTTGATCCCTATGTCCGTTTGTGACCAAACTTGAATGGTAAATGTTCCTTGGGGAGTGTCAAATGTCATAGGCGGGTCAATGAACTTCTGGGAGTTAGACAAATATTAATTTCTTGTACGCGAATGGGTGAGACACAATTTGGCAATTGCCTTGTTACTCTTTTATTGTAATCTCTTTTTATCTGTGGTATCTCTTTGTTTTTATCTGCTTTATCCCATTCGCGTACAATTTCTCGTACGCAAATGGGCGTGACACATTATGGCACTTCCCTTGTCTTCAACGATTTAGGGTTTGGGTTGGAGATGTGATGGGTTTTAGGTTTAATTTGATATGACTGAGTAGATAAGGGGTAGGATTATGTTTGCGGGTAGAATGTATGTATTGCTTGATAGCGTACAGATATCTCATCACAGCAATTGTCACAGGAGCAAATGCCATGGAAGTAATACTCACACTTTGTATCTTAATTTCTTTGTGTGTAAGATTCTGCATTTGTCTATGAGTGACTGCATGTTTATGTGTGTGTGTGTGTGTGTGTGTGTGAGAGAGAGAGAGAGAGAGAGAGAGAGAAAGAAAGAAAGAAAATGTTTGTGTAGGAGTGACTGCGTGTATGCTTGAAATACTGGGGAGCTCAAGAAAGCTTGTACCAACGTGGTACACAAAATTTACCTGTACCTCTTTGAGTCAACGATCAGGCAAAAAGTAATCATTAAATAAGGGAAATACTTCTTTGAAATATGTAATTTTAACTGAGGGTTAAAAGTTATGTACTGAATCATGCTTGACTTAACCCCATAAAGCACTAGCAATTTTGACCTTTCCCAGGCCCAAGGGGGGGCACATTGTGCCCCCCTATAATAACTTTGTTATTGTTTGATGTTTCATCGCAATAATATTTGGCACGTGGGTAGAGCAACTCATACTTTACTTGACCACATACTTTTACTTTTTCAAGGTCACCCATAGAGGGCGTTATTTACCAAAATATAAAGAAATACATTGGAAATATGCTGAAAAAAATATTTTTCTGCATAATTTCTTTATCCCCTGTATATATTCTATATGTCTTATGACAGACCAATAATTTTCTTATTTGCCACAAATGATGTGCAAGCAAAGCTCATTATTTGTTATAGTTGAAATTTCTCAAGGTTACCACGTGAGGGCACTATTCATAACAACATTAAGAAATACACTATGAGACCTGTGATGTTATGTTTGGGATAGGTACATGCATAGTTATCATATTATTTCATTTTCCCATAATATTGGAATTTTAAGTTTGTAGATTGATAATGTGATAAACAAATGATACTAGAGGTGTAACTTGGGTGGAGGAATCAAAATGACAGAAAATAGAATGGCAATCTTCGGAAAATACTGTTATTTTCAAGTTTCTCTATTATATCTATTGTTTTATGCTGTCACAAAAAAAAACAAAGAAAACAATAGAAAACATTTCAGGGTAATAATTCACATTTTTGCTTGTTCAACAAATTTCAGCAAAGAAATTCATTTCATACAATTTAATATTGTTAATTGGAATTGGAATAGAAAAATACGCAAAATGGTTGTCAATTAATGGTTGATATGGCAACCAACAATATCAAATATAGCTAAATTATATATCAAAATGTTCGGAATAAGATTTTAGGTAAAGTCACCAAATTTGGTTAATGAGTGGCGAATGAAAATCTGTTATGGGGTACTGTGCCCCCCTCCCTTGGACTTAAAGGTTAGGTTGAGTTAATGATTTTTGGATCGTTACTGACAAACAAATAAACGAATAAACAAAAACAAACAAATAAACAAACTTCAAATGTTAAAACATTTGATACTAAATGCCGAGACCTATCGTGTCGTGTGGTTGCTTGGTGAGGTTCAGAAGCCGCTGAAAATTTGGAAAAATGATTAGAATGTGTCCCTGAACATTCCCTGTCATTGTCAGTGTTATCAGGGAGGTGGGAAGAGACACTTCTCTTCCCATCTCCCTGGTGCTATTGTGCCCTAATCATCGCCTCCAAACAGGAGCAGAAAACACACTGTGGGTGTTTATTATATTGGTTGCAAAGAATTATCCTGAGGTTGTGTATTTGGATTTTGTTACGTTCTGATAGCATACACGAAAAAAGAAGACAAAATGAAGTTCGGATTTATCAAATTTTCGTATCTCTGTCATCGTGTACAGAGCAAGGCCCAAATAGCAGCAAGGGAATGATGTGATAGACAATGTACATTGTATATTGATAATGATGATGGTCGGGTACTTTCTGCCACTTTGCATTTTATTATACAACGTATCAATACCGATCGAGTGTCAATGTAGATTTAACGAGGTAGAGGGTACCAGAATGCAAAGTGCCAATGCACGGTCGACTGATGAAAACCAATTAAATCCTTTTCAGATATCTTCATGGCATGAAGAAGAGAACAGTGAATAATATATTGTGTGTTTTTCTGCTCCCTGGAGCTCGAGTCTATGCCAGAAACAATGAAGCATTTAACGCACTATCTACATTTCCCATCGCCCAATGGCATTCTAATCAGGGAAAACGGCGCCCGGGGCAAGGGCGAAAATTGCGCCCCTAATTTCTGAAAAAGTGTTCAACCCCAACCCCATCCCGGTAGGGACTTTAAAGATGTACCACATGATATGCTTTTTCAAGCACTTAAAAGGGATCTTTTGACGGTGATTAAATATAATAATTTTTGATAAAATTTTGGCGAGCGAGCGCAACGAGTGACGCATCTTCTTTTTGTTCCTCCGCCACGAAGTGGTGCCGGAGGCATTATGTTTTCGGGTTGTCCGTCCGTCCGTCCGTCCGTCCGTCCTTCCGTCCGTCCGTCCTTCCGCCCGTCCGTCCGTCCGTCCGTCCGTCCGTAATGAATGTTGTGGACAGGGTAACTATCAAAACCTTTTGAGGTATCCTGACGAAACTTGGCATGTATGTGTATAAGAGGGTGAAGTTGTGCCTATCAACTTTTAAGTGCACATGCTCAAGGTCAAAGGTCAAAAGGTCAAGGTCAAATGCTTAAAATTTCACTATTTCCCCCATATCTATGCAATGCCTGAAGATATTTTCTTGAAACTTAGTGTATACATGTATTACCCAATTAAGATTCTCTGGTGAAAGTTTGGGGTCATGAGGTCAAAAGGTCTAAGGTCAAAAGGTCAAGTAAAATGTTAAAATTTCTTTTTTTTCTCTGTATCTTGGAAATTGTTCAAGGTATCTTCATGGAACATAGTATATATGCATGTACTGACTGGCAGTGGTTACGTAGGGAATTTAGGGTTCATGGGGTCAAAGGTCGGGGTCAAAAGTCAAGGGCAATACTTCAAAATTTTACTATTTTCCTTATATTTATGCAATGCCAGCAGGATTATTTTTTTTTTAACTTGATGTATGCATGTATAACCCAATAGAGATTCTCTGGGATTATTTTTTTGCCAAGAAGGTCAAAGGTCAAAAGGTCAAAGATCAAGTGAAAGTGCTGAACTTATTTCTTTCTCCATATCTCGGAAGTGGCTCAAGTTATCTTGAAACTTAGTTCATATTTATGTATGTTCTGCCTGACCGTGATTCTCTTATAAATCAAAGGCCAGATGAAAATGATAACAATTTACTGTTCAATACAGAAATTGCACTTTTTCTCCATACCTTGAAAATTACTCAGTGCATAAACTTATGAAAGGGTCAAAGTCAAGTTAAAGTTCTTTAAAATCCCCAAATACATGCTCTCCTATTCATCCAATTAAACATAGGTCAAGGAAGGTAAACATTCAATACATTTGTGACCAACATGTCATTTTAATATTTTGCCAATTTTGTGAAAATGTAATCGCACATTGTCCACATGTACTATAGACCTATTAGGAGAATCATGCATTATGGCGGAGGCATACCAGTTGCCATAGCGACATTTCTAGTTTGGTTATTAAATCTTACAAATCTAATGAAGATATAGTGACGACCTAGTAACGATTAATACAAAAAAAAAAACCTGAAGACTTGAAAAAATTCTCTATTAGTAAGGGCGAGTGATCCGAAATTTGTATATTTCCGCGTCGTCATCGCGTTTGTTCTTATCTTCATCTCTTTTTTTTTTTTTGGACACATTTTGGCGATTGAGCGCAGCGAGTGAGCCGATTTTTTTTTTCATACCCCCGCCAAACGAAGTTTGAAGTGGGTATATAGGAATCAGCGGGTGGTCGGGCGGTCGGGCGGTCGGGCGGGCGGTCGGGCGGTCGGTCCGTTGCAAATCTTGCGTCGCGAATTACTTCCTCAGTTTTCAACCGATTCCCATAAAACTTGGCACAGATGTGTGCCTTGAGTTGTAGATGTGCAAGACGTATTTTTTGACAGTACCCAAAAGTACGTTGCCATGGTAACGGCATATTATGGGCAAAAATAGGTACAAATCTTGCGTCGCGAACTCCTCCCACAGTTTTTGATAAATTTTTATGAAATTAGGTACAGATGTTCATCTGAATATGTTAATGTGCAAGACACATATTTCCGCAGTGGCAAAAAGTGCGTTGCCATGGTAACGGCATGTTATTGGTAAAATATAGGGCAAAATGCTTCATGGCAAAACTGCTTCATCAGTGTTCTTCCAATTCTCATGGAATTCATATTGAATGTTTGTCTTAGGATATAGGTCAGCATGACACATTTCTTGACAGTGACAAAAAGTATGTTGCCATGGTAACAGCTCACATATTATGAGCCAAAATGATGGAAAATTTTGTGTTGCAAACTACTTCCTCAGTTTTTGCCCAATTTCCATGAAACTTGGTACAGATGTGTGCCTTTGGTTGTAGATGTGCAAGACGCATTTTTCGACAGTACCCGAAAGTACGTTGCCATGGTAACGGCATATTAATGGCAGAAGATCAAGGAAAGATCTTGCGGATTTAACTACTATCCTCAGTTTTTTGACCAAAGCTTATGAAATGTTGTTTGGCGGGGGTATAACCAGTCACTGTAGCGACATTTCTATTTTTTTTTTTGTATTTCAGCTTATACAAAACATGGAATTCTTATCATTTTTTCATCATTAAATCTTACAATTCTAGTCAAGATAGAATGTATAGTGAAGGCCTTTAAGATAACGATTTATACCAAGAACTGAGGACTTGATAATATTCTAAATTAGTACTAGCGAGTGAACTGAAACTTGCATATTTCCGCGTCATCTTACGTTTTTCTTCTTATCTTCTAACAGGCATGAGTCAACGAACTTTAAGGGCCCAATGTTAAGTTTTTATGGCACGTTTCTTTTTTTTTGTCATAAATTTACCTTTGTTAATCTCTTCTTATCTGTTATATCTCTTCTTTTTATCTGTTATATCCCATTCGCGTATACAATTTCTTGTACGCGAATGGGCGAGACACATGGCACGTGCCTTGTTTGATCCAATCTGCGATCGCTTCAGAACGAAAGAAATTGCAGCAGGTGCTCCGTGTAACATTTTTGCCTGCTAAATGTATGTGTGAACACAATAGACATATTGTCATTTTGTCCGCGTCATCACGTTTTGTTCTTATCTTCTTTTATGTTATATATGAATTTCGACGAGCGATCAGGAAATGTTTGTAATTCAGCGCTTACAAAACATGGAATTCTTGTGTGAACACAATTTATTTGTTGTTTTTTTTTTTCTTTTGCGGAATAATCAGGCGAGACGCCAACGGGAGGCCCGGGGGGAGAGTGTTAATATGTTGGATTTTTTTTTTCCTTTTGAATACAGCATTTGCCGTTTAACATTTGCAAATTATGTCAACATTTCAACCCAGTGCGTGTTCAGAAGCAACCATCTGGCTCATTCATGTCTCCCTCAACTGCATGAGTGGTTTTCACCTATTTGTCAGCTTTTGTGAAAACGCAATTATGCTTACAAGACTCAAGTAAAGAATGAACTACGGCATAGAAGCGTGATACGTGCTTGTAATCACTCCGTTATGTATTGTTCTTTTTCAATGTTCTATTTCTTTGTATGCACAAGCCTCTTCAGGAACACCGCGGCAGCTGCAACGGCTTCGCTTCCAATCAACTGCTTGGACTGTTTGATCAGTGTGATCATTTACCGCGCGCACACACTGCTCAAAGACGCTTATCTCTGACACTGCTCCAGCTGCAGCAGCACGCGTACCGTACTCTCGTGTACTAGTACAGTGTATTTGTCGACCTCGGGCGTACAGTTTGTGGGCATCGAGCGGTTTCAGGGGATAGCGCGATAAGCTATGGAGCGGCGCACTGAGGTGGATGCGTATTCGTCCAGTACTGAGTATCTGGGCCCCATTTCATGAAAAGTTGATATGATAGCAACTCTTGCTGGAATGGCAATTGTCATAGTAACGACAGGAATCCAGCTTCCTGATTGGCTGTTGCTATTGGAAGTTGCCATTCCAGCAAGAGTTGCCATCCTAACATCTTTTATGAAATGGGGCCCAGGACCACAAAACTTTTTTTTTTTTTTGTAGAGTTCTGTGATCTGGACGCGGACTAGGCGTCGTCACACCTAGTCTGACTACTAGACCGTCTGTTCGTACTAATTTCCTTCCCCGAATATTACTGGTAACACCCTCTACACTGCAAAAAGTCCGGTGTTAAATAGTGAACACCGAGCTGGTGTTAAATTTTCGGTGCTCATTTATGGTGTTAAATTAACACCTACGGGTGTCATTTCCAAATTTTAAACTGTTTTTTGAAGAGTTTCTTAGTAACTGCACTTCTTGTTGATTTCTAATTTAAACAAGACGACCAAGAATTTTACATTAAAATACTAGATTTTTGAAAAAATGTGAAAATACATTTACACCAAAGTAACACCAGCTGGTGTGGTCCCTTATTGAAGCTGGACGGGTGTTAAACCATTGATATCAACACCAGCAAATATCAAATCAACACCATGTGGTGTCATTTTTTAATTAACACCAGTACAGTGTCCAAATAACACCAGGTACAGTGTCAAATTAACACCACGAAGTGTCAGGTGAACACTTTTCAACACCATCACAGTGTATTTTTAACACCTGTGGGTGTGGTCCTTTATTGAAGTTTGATCGGTGTTAGATTTAACACCCGTGGTGTTAAATCTAACACCGATGTTTTTACAGTGTAACGACAAAAGAAGTAGCAAGTTAAGGTGGGTGGTCTTTAAAAGAATGGTATAGTATTGGTGGAACTGAGAATTACGCTTTTAACTTTTTGCGAGATACCAAGAAACCACGTAGTAAATAGTAGTCACAGCATGCCATTCTAAGAGGAATTCAAAGTTGATGATATTTTGATGAAAATCTGTTTCGGAATAGTTGAGGCATCCCAAAATTAACAAAGTAAAACAAAGTGATCCTAACAAAAGGTCGGTCCTACCTTTTATTAGGATCGCTCTGTTTCTGATATATCACAATCATCTCAAGACCAATTTCCATCAAAAGAATAAATGCAGAATTCGTTTTTGAATTACATTGTCTTTCATTTATCATAAGAGGTTTCTCATCATCTCATAGAAAAAAAATGTTAGAACATCAGAATGTTTAGAATTTTTCTTGGAACAAGTGCTTTGGAAACAAACAAAAAAATACATAGGTAATCTAAAAGCTATGAAATCATATAATTATTGAAATACTGTATACCTACACGTGAGATGCAGTGCGCAGGTTCTGAATTGTCTTTGTTTCCCGTACACATAATGTTAATGATAGGTCCTACACGTGTATTATTTTGATAAGGCATCAAATTGAAGTGAAAGGGTCTGGGCTAGCAGACAATCATTAAAAATCTGCTGCCATCTTTACGGGTATTTTTTGTTCCCCCACACAACATTATGATTATCTGCACGTTCTGTGTGTGCATTGTGACTGAGAAGTAATGTTAATTTCCTGTTTCCTCAACATCTTGTTTTTCCGTGATTCAGTTTTGGTTAACAACTTTAATTATATGGGCCAGAGTACTCTGTTTGATTAACCTGACCAACATTTTTTTTTTCTTATTTGCTTTCATTTTTTTTATTGGGGGGGGGGGGAGTGGGGGATCGAGTTACACCGCAAAAAAAGTAGACTCTGTTTGCTCTTTGTTGACTTTGTTTTTGTTTTACTTTGTTTTGTTGTTGTTGTTTTTGTTTTATTTTTTATATTTTGTTTTTACTCGTCACCTGATTGGTTCACAAGTCCCAGCAAAATCTCCCCTCCCCCACTCTGAAAAACGTAGCCCAGTCCCGCTGTGCTACAACAATACAAGTAGAGTTGTATAGAGGCCACTGGCGCAGTGAATGTTGCGTGGGTAGTGATCGCAAGGCATACCTTCCATGTACTCGTATATTGGAATATCCTACAATCTCTTTCAACGGGCTTCCATATAGGATTCACTACCATAAAGGTAATGGAAACGCCATCTTCTTCTTCTTCTGTATGTTTTCAACGTCATGTCACTGTATATAAACATACAGGTACCAGCGTTTATATAGCAGCTAAGGCCCCGTTACACTCGAGCGTCGTATCGAACCACACCGGTTGCCCAGAGAATTTAAAAAGTTGAAGATAACGTTAGCATTGGGGATACGTTGCTAATACAAGACTATAGTTCGTAACATAATTGATGTTCGTTTACTTAATTCATGAGAACTTCGTGCACGGATTTGCAGAGATACACTGGAGCCGATTTTTTACATTACTATGCATTTTCAAGACAAACGAACCATGAAGATTAAGTCATGATGGATAATCCGATGAGGCTAATCAAATGGCAAGCCAGAATTTTCCCTTCATGATAAAATATTATAGCTTTATATCAGAAAAGTCATTGTTAATTACTGTAATGAAAAAGGGCCTAAACGGACCAACACACTTTGGCTCGTCGTATCTCGCAGGGCCTAATCATAACTATCCGGAGTTTGTTTATTTACTTTTATGTTTGTTTTTTTTTTTTTCTGGGAGCACAAGATGGATGAGATGGATTGGATTCGGCTGAAAAAAAAAAAAGCCAGCTGAGATCGTCATTTTATCACGGAGATTTATGTATGTATTGCGGTCTTGGGCTTTTTTTTTCTGCCTAACATGTGTCGAGCTTGTGGGTCTTACAAGGTGAGGAATTGTTCAAGATGATGCATTTCCATCTATTTCTCATGGAAAATGTTATTGAAAGACATCGTTTTGAGCAATTTTGCTCAAATTTCAAGTGGGATTAAGTCTCTACTTCTATCTATGTATATAGTTAACAATGAATAGGCAAGTGGTACAGGTTTTAGAAAGTCTTTACTTCTATTATTTATTTGAAGTACAAAGCTGCTATAATTTGTAAGATTCGAGCCAGACATGTACCTTTTATCCAACAAAAAGAGAACTTTTTTACGAACTGTTGGGAGCCGCTTAACCCCTAGAGATTATCACAGAGTTACCACTTTTGTCTTACTCTGATCTTAAGCAGTTCATTTGATTTTTTTTCACATGTCTGCTTTTCGCCCAAAGTTTCTCCGATCCACATCTTTGATTTGTCTGTTCTCATCGTGAACAAAAACAGCCTGATATCAGGATGGAACTCCCTTTTAACACAAATACATTTTCGGCTGCCCTTCCCGAAATAAATGTCCTGATAGAGAAGCAAATATTTTATTCTTTTTATCTTGCAACTACTGTTCTTATTGAAATGAGACAAGAAAACCCGTCGCGTATCAAACTTTCTATAATCTGCCGGTCACGTCAACCTGTGACTGTTTAGCCAATATGTGATGAAATCAATTTTTGCTTAAACGTTCATTATACACTGAACTGTAGAGTTTTGTTTCTAGGCAATTCTTATTTCCTATAATGTAGAGGTGTCCTATTTATAATGTTCACGGGCCACTTTGATGAAGAACAAAATAATAGTTGCACTTTATTCAGTGATGACTGAAAGCAGTAAGGACACTCATACTCATGAAAACGGCATTTCCTTCTCTTTATTTTTGCATGTCGAAAACTTTTTATTGCCTTTCACAAAAACAAACTAAATAAAAATGAACCAAAAAAACCCTATTCAAACAAAGCGCTAGTAGCCTATAGGTTAGATGATATAGAAGACCTCTGTGACATTCGAATGGAGTGCTCCGCCATACCAGGCAAATAGATAGATAGGAGAGTGGAAAATGCATGTACCGATCTAATGTGTAGACATGTAAACAAAATAAATTTCCATCAATGGACATCAATGGACAATGAAATATGATATAATATGATATAATATAATATAATATATTATTACCTATACGAGGTAGTTTTGCGAGGCAATTACAGTTGGTATTTTGCAGGGTCTGGAGTTCAGCAGGCGACATTAGAGCATATCACGAGCATCCGGGGGTTTTACATATACAGTGGACTCCTGTTATAACGAAATCCTCGGGACCGGCAGTTTTCTTTCGTTAGATCGGAATGTTGTTGTAACTGAACAAATAAACAATAGAAATACATATAGTGGATGACATTGCAGCTCAAATCTTTACTTCGTTATAACCAGAATTTTGTTATAACCGTGGTCGTTATAATAGGAGTGCACTGTAAAACAGGGAGGTGGGAAGAGAAAGCGTGGAATCTCTCTCCCCACCTCCCTGCTTTAAACTCAAACATTCCGATCGACCACAAAAAGAAAACATTCCAGGACGTCCAGGGTGTCAGTTACACGGCGCACCGCAGAAGAACGCTGATAAATCAACTCATACACGGTCGACCACTTGGCAGCAGCACTAGGCGTCAAACAATGACTAGTCCATTTGTGCTCATTGCACAGTGACCATTAGTTTTACAGCCCTCCAACTTTAAACTGAGAAGTAAAAATAAATTGTAAGAGCGTTCAGATGTTTGAAGTTTGCCTGTTACAACTACATATGTATCTTTGAATTTGGAGTTGAATGATACATTGATGAACAATTTTGCAATTATTCAACATGTTGATGGTCTACAGGTATGTGGCTTGATCTGTATCGTATTGTATAGCCGTATTCACATATTTTCTTAATTTACCTAGGGGATAGGTAATAATTATGATATTGACTGGCCTTTCTTTCGGGAGGTACCAGATAAATATTGCCCGCACTGAAAACATATTGCCCTCGTCTTCGACTCGGGCAATATGCTTTCAGTTTGGGCAATATTTTCTGGTACCTCCCTCAGGGCCTGTCAATATTAATAATATAATATAATATTATAATATGACATAATATAATATAATGTAATATGATAAAATTGAAAATGACAATTTTTTTTTTTTTTTTTTTTTTTTTTTACATTGAGAGGGTCGAGGTAACCATTGCCCTCTTGCTTGATGGGATTCACATTCAAAAATCTCTTTGCGGAGACGGCTCCTCTCTGTATAGTTCTTAACGCTATTAAGAATACTACAACAAAAGGATCCTGAAGTCGCTGACGGGTGAGCCGAGAAAATCGAGTTTGAAGTCAGATCATCAAAATCTGTCAAAACGTTCGGATATCTGTTTTTTGACATAATTTTGTAGTCTAATGTATCTTTTATCACCTGGCGGAATTTCGAAGCTAAATGATCAAAGGAAAGGCAGTTAAGAAAATAGCGTTTTTCTGGACCATGATTTTCCGACTTTCAACGGCACAGAAACTTGTCCGAAGATTTAGATTTGGCGCCGCAGCTATAGACTCCGCCTCTAGCAACGAGGGAGTGATCTCATTGGTCAGTGCGTGGCATCCTGGTTACTGATTGGTCGTGCGTAGACCGCTGGCGCAGTGGCGCTAAGCTGGAATGAACATCGCGGACGTTGCTAAGAGCGTACGTTCATTGTCAAACGGTGAAAACTGTGTCTTGCTTCCCCTCGATCATGATAGCGTCGGAGGGAAAACTTTGAAGGCTGTTTATTCGAAACGCTGATATCCTAAACCATTCGACATGCACAAATAAAGTCATCGATATCTCCGCAATCGAGTACTGTTATGAGTCATAAGTGGCATCAAAGTGGAAGAGTAACGGAATAATGTCATGTCATTTTCAGAAAATTGTCCTCCCTGACTTTCGGATCCTTTTGTTGCAGCGGGGTCACATATTTTATAATTTTCATACACTATTTTGACATGTAAGGTGACTTAGGCCTACTCTCTGTGCTCAGTCTTATCTTTTATTTCTTCACATCTTGATAACGTCACATTCACCGCTAACAAATTCCTTTGTGATTTGCACTTTTTTTTTTCTTTGCAGTTTTGTAGCTGTTATCATTCATGAGAATATACAATATTTCGTTGCGCATGTAATGTGTATTAAATAGCGGGAAATCAAGAAAACAGTTGGTATGGTATAGAAATTTCACTGTAATCACAATACTTAAAAAAAGTCATAGTACAGTATCAATGGTTTTATATGTCTTCGGAAAACAAAAATGGTGACATCCAGTGCATTGCTTCAGCAACATCTGCCAATTAACATGCATGGTTAAAGGGGCATTCCAGACAATAAAACCTTCCATGGATAATTTCACATCATAATTATAGATAGTTCCGTAGATTTTTATAATATATCGGGGTCCTAGAACAGCAATTCTCTGAAAACCCCCAAAACGTATAATACACTGAACAGTGGTTGATGATTAGGACTACATTGGAATAGGATGCCCATGGACCTACTACACAATAATGGACCATGAACAGACGTCTTTCCTAGACCCCGTTTACAGTGCGGGGCTGGGCCGAGCCGCGGCCGAGCCCAGCCTCAATTGCGAAGCCGGCCCCCGCAATTTTGTCCGTTTACACTGCCGGGCTCGGCCGCGCTTTTGATTCAAACCTTCCAATATTTTGTCGTAGTGGCGCTCTGCTTGTAAACAAACGCGATTTGGTATTGTCTGGTTTTCAGACCCTTTGCCAAACGAATTCCGTGGCGACGAAGTCGCCGTTCGGGCAAAGGCCTTTTGCCGAAGGAAAGAATCCTTTGCAAGACAAAACCACCTTAAACTATACTAGTTTTCGACGTTGAGGGGGTTAATATCCTGAATAGCGAAAGATACATGTAGAGGGTTTGGAAGCCGGACTAAAATTGGCCGCGCAATTGGCCGCGCATTTGGCCCAGTTTGCGTTTTCACCAAGAAAAGGCCGGGCTCGGCCGCGGCTCGGCCGTGGCCGTGGCCGAAACCACCTCCAGAGCGAGGCCAAATGCGAGGCCAATTTTGGCCTCGCATTTGGCCTTTTGCGCGATTACACTGAAGCCGAAACAAGGACAAATTTTGCGTCACAAAATTGGTAATTACTGAAGCGGCCACTTGCGGCCATGCATGTCACATCCCTGAATGGCAAGACAAGCATGTCGTCTACTGTCACTGCCCATGTTTACTCTGAAACAATGTGCGACAAATTGGGAAAAATAGATTACAAATCACCGTCAATCTGCTTAATTAGTTGCTTTTTCTTGAAAAGTACTTGCATTTCGCAAATGAAATTGCGTTAGTGATGATTTCGCAATATACACTACAACTGCACATACATTTTTCTTGATTTAAGAGAGTTATTAGATTCTGCGCATGTAGTTTTTACATTTCTCAAAGCGCCGTCTTGTTTTTATCCAGGCTGGCTGTCGGTGGACAACACTGGATCAAAGCAGGAAAGCATGTTCAAAATGTTTTTGTGACGCTTTTGACAGAAACAGGTGCACGAATTAATTAACGAGCGATGAATGTCCATGTGTTGTAGGTCATGGGATGCCTATCACAATGTTCCAGTAATGTAACAGTATTATTTCTATTGCAATAACACCTGTTAACACGGTCCATCTGTGGAGAATATGCATGCCTCCTTCTTTTGTTCTCAGTGCATCCTCGATCACTCAATCAACCAGGGGTGGATCCAGGAATTCCGTAAAGAGGAGGCACCTTTACAACATTACAAGAGCGCAGGCGATCCTTTTTTTCTTTGTATTTCTTTTGTTCCCGGATCCGCCTCTGCATGCTTATGTGAAGCTGCCACATGTCATCATTCTTGCTCAGTGTGTGTGTGTGGTTTTTTTTTTGTGAATTTCAAAAACATTCTTATTCCTCATCCCAATCACTTTAAATTCTCAAAAATCTCTGCCAGTGTAACCAATTTCTTTTTTTTTATGTCGTGTAACTAAATAAGAACAGATTTGCGTGCACGACAACGGGAGACTTATAAGTCAACATCTCCTAGGTATGTCGCACTTGTATAAATTTATTATTTTGTGAGGGTATGTAGAAATGCAAAGTCTGATAATTTTCGTTGTCACGTCCGATGTTATCAGAACTTACATGGCAGTCTATCTGGAAATTATTACCTGTATACTTTACATGTTATAATCATGAATAGTCCTTCACAACGGTTGATTTTCACTTTTACATGTAGTCTTCTGAAGCAAACTTCGAGAAAAAAAAAACAAGAAAAAGCTTTGAAAAAAAGAATGAAAGGACTGGTTTCCCTTCTACAATTCTTGCCAAATATTGAATGCGTCGGATCCGTACATTTTGCAGGGGCGGATCCAGGAATTCCGTAAAGAGGGGGCGTGTTTACAAAATTAAAGGGGGCGCACGCTTCCCTCCCCCCATTTTTTCTTTTCATTTTTTATTTTTTGTTTCAACAAAAAAAAATGAAGGGGGGTGGGCGTGCGCCGGTTGCGGTCCTTCCTGGATCCGCCCCTGTTTTGTATAGTTATCACGTCGTTTTTATCATGGTTTATAAAGTTCTCCGATACTTAAGAGAAGAAGAAGAAGGAGGAGGAGGAGGAGAAGAAGAAGAAGAAGAAGAATACATTTCGCTCACCCAATCTGAGTTGTAGATTTCCTTTTTGCATGATCTGTTCACGGCCACCATACATTTTGCGCATTCGCGCAGTGGCGCTCTCTCATGGTCGAACGAGATCACGATCACATCTACACTGTGATGACAAAGGTGAGATACTTTCGTTTTCACTGGGCTTAGGAGGGTCGAGGTTACCACATTTTGCTTGTTTCGTGATCTTAGCAATCATTGTCGTGTCGGACTGCGAATGTCAACCGTTTCTCATAATGTAATGATCGCGGGTGTGGTTCCACAAAATATGTTATACATAATGATAATACTAAAATCCCGTGTCGCGTGATACATCTGTGCTGTGCATGCGCTTCGTCATCATGAAAGTCTAATTATGATGCACAATATAGGTCTTTGTTATTCTGGTAGCATATGGATTTTAGGGCAGCATTCACACGCTGATGTGGAAGGATTGATTTACCCTAGAAAACATTGCATTTCAATCAAGGTGGAATATGCGATTTTTTTTTCCGTTTGTATACATTATATAAATATATATATATATATATATATATATATGTGTGTGTGTGTGTGTGTGTGTGTGAAACCACCCTTTGGCAGTGCACTGCAAAGTCAATCGCAAGCACTATACCGTATCACGAAGAGCTCAGCCCAAGTAATGTATACTTAAACCACTGATAAAAGCAAGGTCTCAAGTGAATACTATGTGGAAATGAGCGTATTACCATCGTGCTACATCCATGTGCAATTTTACTGTGAGTATGTGACCTGACGTTCTGAGAACATTATACATTTGTTTTAAGTGAAAAGGATAAAAGTATAGCGAAGAATAATATTCTCTACCCACCCCATACCTACTTGGGCAGGGAAATTAAGATTAATGTAAAATTATGGTAGCCAATCTATGGCTTCCCTTGCAAGTTTTATTTGATGTTTTCAGAATCCACTTCAAAGCTACTACAGAAAAAAAAAAAATCCTTTCCACATATCGTAGGCCTATATCGTATTGAATTCATATAGGTCTAGTAATGGCTGCATAAAAAAAAAAAATGGATATGTGGTCTCCTATTGACACTGCTATAGTCCTTGCTACCATTACTCCAGCAATATCAAATCAACACTTATGTAGTGTCATATGTAGTTGAATTAACATCCGCACAGTTTCAAAAATATCACCTGCTACAGTGTCAAATTAACACCACGATGTGCCTGGTAAACACTTTTCAGCACGTGAACACTTCAACACCATCACAAAATAGGCCTACTTTCTATTCCTGGCAGTGTGATCCTCTATTGGCTTTGATCTGTGTTAGATTTAGCACCCATAGTATCAAAATCTACCACCGATCTTCTTGCAGTGCACAATTAGATAAACTCATATTATATTATATATATATATATATATATATATATATATATATATATATAATATATATATATATTAATTATATGGTTGATAAGATAGTCCACGTGTTGGCAAGATAAAAGGATAAGTAACAAAGCTGCAACAAAGTTCATGCTGTATTCACCAACGGTTTATTTCTTCACACAAATTTTCGAGCGTCTCGCCGCCCTTTGTATCAACACTTGAGAAAGGGCGGTGAGACGCTGGAAAATTTGTGTGAAGAAATAAACCGTTGGTGAATACAGCATGAACTTTGTTGCAGCTTTGTTACTTATCTATATATCTATATATCTATCTATAATGTCACAACAGAGGAATGCATTAAATGCCAATCGTGATTTTAATTAAAAATCCGAATTTTCGGGGGTCCTCCCCCTTCGTCAGGGATGACAGTGCGAATGAATTTTCACAGTGATATTAATATATCACTGTGAAAATCTGTTAATATCACTATATGAATATATATATATATATATATATATATATATATATTGATTTGTTTGTCATGTATTGCTTTGGCGTATGAGACAAAATTTATTCAAAAAAGTCTGAACCTACAAATTGACACACGTGTTCTACTCTCAAATTATGTCAGTTTTGTTATTTTGAATATTTGTGACATCTTAACACCCACATTATTTTCACCTGTTTATGTCTTTTATGATAAAGTGTTATCTTCAGTGATAGGGTGCTGTTAATATACAGTAAGCATGCATCATACGTGTCACTACGATAACGATATAAATTTTCGATGGTTTAGTTTCAGGGTTTATGGCACGGATTGCGAGGTGGCATCAGGCGTGCTAATCGCTGGTAGAGGTGTACCAGAGTGAATACAAGAAGTGGCTTGAGGTAATGATTAATATCTATTTACCTCATCGTAAGTACAATGTATCACTAATGAGTGTGTTAACTGTTAGCACGCATGAATCCACCATGGGCCTACTACACACATGGACTATGAACAGAGGTCTTTCTCTGTTCCGATCTGCATCGTCGCCACCTGCGCTCCTGCGCACACCTGTAAATAAAATGGAATGTCCATGACAGCTTCAAAAAATCGTACCAAATATATCAAAATAAATGGACAAAAAAATAATTAAAAGTCAGAAATTCAGTTAGGCAAAAAAAAAAATAATAGCTGCAGATATCTATAAGCTGCATTTTGCTTGGAAGATGAAAGCTTTTCTCATGGAATTCAAAAGGACTCCATTTTATTATGTACAGAAAATATGTTGTTTTGAGTAAAAAGAACTCGTAGTCTGGCTTTGCGAACCCTTGGACAGAGTTTGAGCTGAAGACCCCCCCCCCCCCCCCCCCCCTGGAAATTTGATGGATGAAACGGTAGGGGAACGTGGGCAAGATGGGACACGGGGCAGGATGGGACAATGCGATAACTTATCTAACTAAACATTATGCAGAGGGCACTATAATCTGCACTGATAAAAAGCACGCTGTCAGGAAGCCATCTTTACGCTCTGTGAACCTGAGATTCTCTTGAGCTTTGGTGGACAAACGCAAAGATTGATATCGATGACGGCAGAATTTCTGCAGTTAAGAAATGTATAGTATCCCTGGCATAATATGGAGAAAGGTAGAACGTTGATATTTTATACATCAAGTTTATTTCACAAAATGTAGGCAGACTGTATGTCATTGCATGTATTGTGTAGAGCTTAGAAGTGTAGTGTGTGTGTGCATGGGGCAGGATGGGACATCCACCTCGGGGCAGGATGGGCGGGTTTCCCATCTTGCCCCATCATTGATGTGGTTAATGTAGGCCTATATGTTTTATTCTTTTTTCAGTTTCAGAATGGTCCGGAATTACAAAAGAAAGAGCGACCGTTTCAAGTGGGAAACGGAAATATACGTCTTCATTGTTTGTCCCATCGTGCCCCACGTATGTGGGGCAGGATGGGACAGATTTGGCTATTATGAGATGGCTACTACGTAAAATAAAAGTAGGCAATTAAGATGATATTACATGTGATAGTGTTGCCTTACACAATCTTTGTAAATCCTGTTTCATGTGGTAGGTTGTGACCTAGTATTTGAAATAAAGCACATTTAGTGAAATGTGGCCCATCCAGCCCCACGTTCCCCTATTATATCACTTTTTCAGGTTCCGAAGAGACCTCATTTCTACCAGCTATTTTACAGATTTTTTGAATGTTGAATTTCAACACAAGTCTCTATGGGGAAATATTAACCCGTGTAAGCCATATAATCTTGTCCATGGTATAAACCAAAGAGTACAGAGGCGCACGCAGTGCGCCAAGAGGGTGTACTCTGGCGATTTTACACGTAAACAGGTGTATCGTACGCCATGAAACCCAACGGCGGCCATTACAGGAAGCAAACCGCTGGATTATCGCGAGCGTATAGTACGTGACCAAGAGGGGGGGGGGGGGATTCTGCTTCCCTTTAATTTTCTCCTTTTTAAGTAGACAAACAGCGATATAGCAATCTTTAAGATCTCAAAATTCAATTTAGAATCATCATTTATGCCTAAAAATATTTTTAAAAATGAAGAAATGCCCATTATTTTCGAATCTGTAATAATAGTCCCTGAAAGTTCGAGCTATAGACACTATACTGAAGCGGCCTTCTCTCTCCATCCCTCCCTCAGTCTCTTTCTCTCTTTTGCTCCTGCTCTTTTGGCCTTATATCACACCTTCTTCTTTTGTTTGGGGGGGGGGGGGGGAGAAGACATGATCCTCTGGAATTTTTTTCCGGTGATTATCCCCCTTGGTTTTCAAATTAAGCATTCCTCATTTTTCTTTTCTTTTCTTTTTTTACACTTTATTGATAGCGCTTGTATCTGCTCTGCAGTGCGAACATGTTCCAAAGGATACAAATTTTTAATGGAAAATTTTCAAATATTGCACCAATGGTGTGCATCACATCGTTGAATTTTAGTTCTGAAAAATCATAGGCTCCCTCCCCGACCCCTTTGGTCCACCTCTCATAAACTTACACATTGAAGACGCGCATATTATTTAGCCACTTTTCCTACTTATCTTTTTTTAATTAAAAATTGCAAATATTCCACCAAAGTGTGCACCAAATCGTCAAGTCTGAGAATACAAAAGCTCCCTCGTGTGGGAGGGAGACATCCTTTAATGAGTCCCCCCCCCCCCCCCCCCCCCCCCCCCCAATACGCACCGCCCCCCGGCCCCATGACTGTCGACCTCCAATAGAGTGCACCGTGAAGACCGACAACATGGATCAAAAGGTGACAGACCACGATTCAGCCAATCACGCATTGTCCCAGAATACTTTCTCTTTGATTATAGACATTCTAAATATCATTCCACATACAAAGTGGGCGCTGACATTGTTGAATTTCTACATGAATAATCCAGGAGATCCAACGGGATGCTGGAGAGGGCAGTGGGGTAGACAAGTCCTCAGATCAGACCTGGAGGTATTAAAATTTGCGGCCAAGAGAGACGATCTGACATGTGTATTGCGGCCGAGAAAAGAGATTAATGTATGTTTACCCCCCCCCCCCCCTCCAAACACACACACATGGCCACTTTACTCAGAAATATTACGGCAAGAATAGTCAACATTTGATATGATTAATAAGAGACGTTTTTATATAGGCTGGGATCAGTAATGTGAAAATGTAAGGTGACGGCGACAAAATCACGATTAGATAAGAGAACGATAATACTAAAAATAAGAATGTTGATAATTATACACTTTCATTCCATTCCATTTCATTTCATTTCATTTCATTTCATTTCATTTCATTTCATTTACTTCAGGACGGCATATGATTCCACCAAATCATCTGCCCGAACTCGCGCATCATATGAAACAATACATACTGAAAACTAGAAATGTCGCTACGGCGACTGGTGTATGCCTCCGCCATAATGCATGGTTCTCCTAATAGGTCTATAGTACAATGTCTTGACAATGTGTGATGACAGTTTCACACAATTGGCAAAATATTGAAATGACAGGTTTGCCACAAATATGCTGAATGTTCACTTTTCTAGAACTAGGTACAATTGGATGAATGATTAAAACGTCAGAGTGCAGGTATTTGGGGGAACTGATGATTTTTACTTGACTTTTGACCCTTTTATAAGTTTATGCATTGAGTAATTTTCAAGGTATTGAGAAAAAGTATAATTTCAGTATCAAATGGTGAAATAGTATTATCTAGAACCTGGCCTTTGACCTTTGACCTCACAGTTCCAAAGAGAATCACTGTTAGGTAGAACATGCATAAATATGTAAGTTTCATGATAATACCTTGAGTTACTTTTGAGATATGGAGGAAGAAGTGCAATTTAGCACTTTCAATTGACCTTTGACCTTTTGACATTTGACCTTTTGGCAAGAAAACTTCCACAGAATGAATATTGGGTTATACATGCATTACATCAAGTTAAAAAAAATCCTTCAGGCATTGCATAAATGTAAGGAAAGTAGTGATATTTTGAGGAGTTGACCTTGGCCTTTGACCCATGACCCCCAACTTCCCTAGATAATCACTGCCCATCGGTACATGCATATATACTAAGTTCCATGAAGATACCTTGAACCATTTGCGAGATACGGAGAAAAACATGAAATTTCAACCTTTTTTTCACAAAATAACCTGTGACCTCTGACCTTTGACCCGTGACCCTAAATCCAAACAAAGTATCATCCCCCCAGGATATACCCTCATACCAAGTTTGATGCAAAACCACCTCACGGTTCTTGAGATATCGACAAAAACAAAACGGGACGGACGTACGGACGGACGGACGACCCGAAAACATAATGCCTCCGGCCACTTCGTTGGCGGAGGCATAATAATAGCCTTCATCGGTTTGGTCCATGTTGATTCAAGTTCAAATTCAAATTCAAATTCGAACTTTACTATATCATTTTTTTTTTCAACAGAATGTACAAAAAGAAATATGTGAAATCTGACATGCGTGTTGTTGAAAATATAGGCCTACACAGCCACCCAAGAATAACAACATGTTCATGTTTATAATATAATGATCAGTACAAAAAAGAGACATACATTGTAGGCCTACAAGTCATGAATTTTAAACAGTGAAAAGCTCACAAAGCGTATCTAGAGTTCTACATTATCCGATCAACGGTACCCCCACCAAAAAATAAACAAAAAATAAAGATAACCCCAAAAGAAGAAGTAAGTGTTCTGTAACTTTTCTGCCTAAATGATTGCATAGAATTGACCGCCTACAATGATTTCTATTGTTCTAGGGAAAATCATTGTATATTAGTCGCATCGTTAACCAGGAAAAGAGTTGAGAGAGAGAGAGAGAGGGGGGGGGGGGGGGGGCTCTGAAGCTGTGAGCAATCTCATGCATATCAAACACCATGTTTATAAACTCCCTATCATTAAGTCATTGGTTTAAAGGGGCATTGTCCCAGTAGTGTAGAGGGAGGGCACTGTTGATGATACTGCCGCAGTGCCGTATATTAAAGGTGCATGAATAGTCAAATGCGTACGCGGGCGAACGGCGCAAGTTTCCTATAGAGGCCTGATACGCTATGGACTCCTCTTTAGCGCTTACGCTTTGGCCCACCTCTCCGAGTCCGAAGAAGTCCGATTCCCTGTAGCCGGTGGTCCGCTCACAGTTTCATCAACAGCGCCCTCTACACTACCGGGACTGTGCCCCTTTAATATTGACCGATTCTGTGACGCGCTATGTGTATTTTTGGCATGGGCAGCGCCATTACGCGGTGTCTCAGCCGACCCCCCCCCCCCCCCCCACTCCCCACCCCTCTCCCTACATTAGCACGCGCGCAGAATGAAAAACTGCTTTAGCCAATAGCCGGGTTCACACGTACAAATTAGCGGGATGACGATCGCGATGCTCATCCCGAGTTTTTTTGCGAGCGTCCACACGTACCAAATTAGCGGGATAGCGATCGCGATCGGTATGCCGCTAATTTGGCGAGCGTCCACACGTACCGAATTATCCCGCTAATTGCCGATAGAGATAACAGCAAAGCCTGCAAACTGGGTCACACAGCGCCCTTCTCTATCACTGCGCGCGGCCAATTATCCCGCTAATTGGCGAACCAGCGCAAGATTTCTTGGGATTAGCATCGCGATGCTTATCCCGCTAATTTTCGGGTTTTTTCTGTCCACACGTGCAAAAAACTCGGGACGACGATCGCGATGCAAATCTCGAGATTTGTATCCCGCTAATTGGTGTACGTGTGAACCCGGCTACTGCTAGGCACCGTATGCGCGTACAAAATGTCATTCAGCGTGTTTCTACAGAACCCCAAATTCCGGGGGTGGTATTCTGAGACTGTTTTATCTCTGTTGTAAGTCTGTTGTAACAAATCGGTATTCTGAACACCGTTTTATCTCTGTTGTAACTTCTGTTGTAACTTCTGTTGTAACTTGTGTTTTATCTTGCACACTCTTTGCCTGCGCATACCATTGTCTTAGGGTATGCGCACGCGCGTAACAGTGGGCGCAAACCTGAACACCCATTAGATTACACGGTATTCTGAAAACTGTTTTATCTTCTGTTGTAAGTCATGCCCCGTGCAAATTTATGCTTCTGAGATAAAACAGGGTGGAAGGTGTTATAACCCCGTTGTAACTTTCGTTTTAGCTTATGTTAGATGGTGAGATTATTCATCAACTCAATATTGTGGTATACGAGTTCAAAATAAAAAAGATACACAAAAAATAAAAACAATGTAAGTACAGAAAGGCAAATGATATAGCAGTTTGACAAAATGTTAACTCATTCCACAATACAAAATTTGGTAACGGTAACATTGCAAGTACATACGCGTAGCGTAATCATGCACATATAATAAAAACACAAACACATGAACAGAAAGGTCACCGGCACTGTCGGCAGTAACTTGTTTTAAGCACTATTCATTTCAAAAATATCTTTCGAAATATAAAATATTTTTTAATATGATTTCACTATCTTCACCAATAAGAATTCATTATCAGTACCTTTGGGTGTTTCAAAAATATTTATTGCTGGGGATGGCGCGAATCCTGAGAAAAGTATTAGAAGTCTAAGGTTCCATGATGGAACTTTACGTGATAATGATCGCCAAGAGATATCTTGTGAAGATAGTGACAACAACAACAACAACAATAATAATGATAATAATAACATGGCATTGCAAGGGCTTAACTTAATTTAGAAGCGTCTAGTTCCCCATAAACCATGAAATTTGGGTTCCTCTTATGAACGCCAGATATCTTTTTATTTTTTCAACAACATCTCAAATAAAAAGACTCAATCTGAGATAGCTTTGCGAATCCCCCACTGCACCAACTATACGTCAAAACCGGTAAGAAGACATAATGATCAAGCTTCTGTTGTAACTTTATTTTATCTCTGGCTCTCTTTACCTGCGCATACCATTGTCCTATTTGTGCGCACGCCAGAGAATGAGCGCTTGTTAAAACGCGCAGAGTTAAGCAAGGCGCATTTGCCCAAGGGAGCAATCTTATTGGTTGAAATGTCTTAGATGCTACTTCTAACAATATTTCCTATTGGATATGATTATTGCGATGGGCGTGGCTTTCATGACTTACAACACCGCTAAAACAGTTTTCAGAATACCGATTAACAACTGTTTTAGCGGTGTTGTAACTCACGGACTTACAACAGTAGTTACAACAGAAGTTACAACAGAGATAAAACAGTGTTCAGAATACCACCCCGGGTCTATCGGATTGTATCCGATAGAGGGGGCTGTAGAAACACACCAGTAACGGTTTCTTTCCGATGCAGATTCCGATACCGATTCCGCTTAACTTAACCGTCTAATGAGGTAGTTCTTTCCGGGGCAGTTTCCAGTGTCAGCGCTGTAGAAACACGCCAGGGGTGGTATTCTGTAAGCGCGATCCTTATTTCGATCCTAGGAGCGCGCGTAGGACAGAAAATAGGATACCCTTAGGACAGGCAAAATCGGTATTCTGTAAGCCTGTCCTAAGCCTATCCTACGACAGTCATTTATGAATAATGAATATTAATGAGGAAAGACAGGACACGCCCGGCGCAGTATCTATAAGCCAATCATCTGGCTAATTTTACGCAATGCGCGCCCAAGATCTACATTGCTCAAACATGCGCTTCACGCAGCTCTATTGTGCAAGGAGTTAAAAATGTATTGTCAGTCTAATTTTACAGTTAAGAATACAATTTTGATTATTAAAGCTTTAGCACGCACTTAGCCCACCATAGTAAATGTGACCTTACGAGTTCCATTAATTTGCATTTAAAGTTTTTGCAGAAATTAGCTCAAATTTTGAACTTTTGGAGGATTTGATTTGATTGATTTGATTTTATTGTTCCACATCTCAAAACATCAAACATGATACGATCGATTGAACATAAGATTAAACATAGCGTCGTAATTACAAAGAATACAAGAGAAGACAATTAAACAAACATGAAATGTGGGGACCTACTAAAAAGCAAAGCTTGTAATGTATAGGTCCCTGTATATATGAAAGTGTTGGTCTTCTTAAACAACCTAGTAACGAAAACTATGAAAGGAAGGAAAGGGACGTAAAAGAAAAGAGAGCAAAAAGAGCAAGAGAAAGGAATAAAATATACGAAAGCATGGCGAAATACAAAGTAGCCACCTGTATTGCGCTTACAAGACTCCTTGTCACCCGAGCAACACAGTCACGTAACTGTAAGAATGCGCAAAAATGCATATGATGCATGATGATTTATTAATTCAGGAATAGCCTTGACATAAATGACTCAGTAAAGAGAACGAAAAGCAAACTTGGAATACATATAATAAACAACGAATCTGATAAAGAAGAGGGAGTTCAAATAAAATTGCATGTTGTATTATTAGATATAAGCCTGCACATGGGATTTTTTTAGTTTACGATTAAAACAATTCAGTGACAACGATTCAGTAATGTCGGAGCCAAGGCTATTTCATAATGTCGGACCTGTATGTACTATTGTTTTAAGAGCAAATGCAGTTCTCACGGGAGAAAAGTGAAATGAATTTTCCTGTCTTGTTGGGTAGGAAAGTATATTTTTTACAAACATGGGAGTGAAAGCATAAGGTAATTCGTCTTTAGTTAACTGGTACATAAATATCACAAGGGAGTAAAAAATCTTTAAGAGATTATTACTTTTAAACAGTGGGCTTGTCGGTGCTAAATAATTGGTACAATTGATAATCCTTATAGCTCGCTTTTGTATTCTAAAGATAGACTCCAGGCGTATTTTTGAACAATTCCCCTTTGTATGCTATAATGAAGATACGGAAATAACAAAGTCGAATATATAATGTACGTAATATATATATATATATATATGGGAAAAACATGCTTAAGCTTCTGTATAACACCCAAATTTCTTGATAATAACTTACATAAATGATTTATTTGTTCCTGCCAAGATAATTTACAATCAATTAAAAGACCAAGAAATTTAACTGAATTTGTCTGTTGTAAGTTTACTCCTGTGATTGAAATTGAGCCAGGTAAACAAGTGATTGTATTACTAAACACCATAAAATAAGTTTTGTTTATAGATTTAGGGATAATTTGTTACTTTGGATCCAATCTAATTTTACAGTTAAGAATAATAATGATAACAACAATAATGACAATAATAATAATAACAATAATGATAATGAAAATAATAATAATAATAACGATGATAATATTAATAATGATAATAATTATCATTATTACAATATTAATTATAATTATAATAATAGCTTTTGTTATTGTGTACATAATGTACTTTTTATTTATTTTGTGCCGAATAAAATGAAGTGTGAATTGAATTGAAAATGGCGAACAACAAACAAATAAACACATACCAGCTAGATAAAGAATACAATTGTTTCGAACATTTACTAGACTGCAGTTTTAGAATCCTCAGTATGAGAGGAACAGATAACTCTGTTATACGATTCATGTATTTATTTTCTTGTTCATGAATATACAAAATAAGAGACAGTGGGTCGTCAGTAGGCCTATATTCGCAATAGCCCGGCATAATCACCAGAGAAAGATTGCCTAGAGGCTATCCTTATTTTTGCTCCTAAACTTGATCCTACTTGTGCTTCCAGAATACCACTTATCTTAAGATCTCATTAACATCTAATTACATCTAATTTACATATCAAGTTACGCCCCTATCCTAAACTGGGAGAGAAATAAGGATCCCTGACGTCACTATCCTATTTCTCCTCCTACGCGCGGTGTTACAGAATACCAATCGCGTATTTAGGAGCGAGAGCTGTCCTAGGATCCTTACAGAATACCACCCCTGGTTCAATAGCCGGGGGTGGTATTCTGTATAAAGCGCGATCCTTATTTCGATCCTAGGAGCGCGCGTAGGACAGAAAATAGGATACCCTTAGGACAGGCAAAATCGGTATTCTGTAAGCCTGTCCTAAGCCTATCCTAGGACAGTCATTTATGAATAATGAATATTAATGAGGAAAGACAGGACACGCCCGGCGCAGTATCTATAAGCCAATCATCTGGCTAATTTTACGCAATGCGCGCCCAAGATCTACATTGCTCAAACATGCGCTTCACGCGCTCTACTGTGCGAGGAGTTAAAATGTATTGTCAGTCAAATTTTACAGTTAAGAATACAATTTTGATTATCAAAGCTTTAGCACGCACTTAGCCCACCATAATAGATGTGACCTTACGAGTTCCATTAATTAGCATTTAAAGTTTTTGCAGAAATTAGCTCAAATTTTGAACTTTTGGAGGATGTTGGGGTAAACTGGGATATCATCACTGCATGCCAAACTTCGTCCTTAATTCAAAGTTGTTATAAAATATATAAGATTTTCTTAAATAAATATAAATGATAATAATAATAATACTAATAATAATAATAGATGCACTCACAGACACACACACACATGCGCTCACATTATTCTATGATCGATTGATATGCTTGTAATAATAATGTCTTGCATAGCTACTGTTTGTCCCACTTAAACCAAACCAATGTTCCACTTTTCCCAGGAAAAAAAACCACCCAATTATAACACAAATATGAGACTTATAGGAATATAGCGTAGCAACCCGTTATATGGCGAGCATCAAAAGTCTTTTGGTCCGATACATGTGTGCTCCATTCTAAATATCAGAAAGTTATTCGAGAAACTTCATCAAATCACAATTTTTGTCCCACTTAATTCACCCCGCTAGCTCTCCCCTATCTTTATGGTAGTATAGACTCATACATGCAGGGCAATGATAACAGAATAAATAAAGGAGATTACTGATAGATTGAACAAATATACAAACATGGAGCTACTATAGCTCCATGATATCCTTGTATACGAGTATACTAGATCTTCATAGCAACGACTTCGAGGGTCACGTAATGTGGGCGGCGAAGGTAGGCTACTTGCACTGCGTCCGCATGACGTTCGGGCAGACGTTGAGCATAATAATAATGATAACAACAATAATGACAATAATAATAATAATAATAATAAAAATAATGATAATAATAATAATAATGATAATAATAATAATAATAACAATGATAATATTAATAATGATAATAATTATCATAATTATTACAATATCAATTATAATTATGAAAATAGCTTTTGTTGTTATTGTGTACATAATGTACTTTTTATCTATTTTGGGCCGAATAAAATGAAGTGTGAAAATGGCGAACAACAAACAAATAAACACATACCACAGAGCTAGATAAAGAATACAACTGTTTCGAACATTATAGACTGCAGTTTTAGAATCCTCAGTATGAGAGGAACAGATAACTCTGTTATACGATTCATGTATTTATTTTCTTGTTCATGAACATACAAAATAAGAGACAGTGGGTCGTCAGTAGGCCTATATACGCAATAGCCCGGCATAATCGCCAGAGAAAGATTGCCTAGAGGCTATCCTTATTTTTGCTCCTAAACTTGATCCTACTTGTGCTTACAGAATACCACTTATCTTACGATCTCATTAACATCTAATTATATCTAATTAACATATCAAGTTACGCCCCTATCCTAAGCTGGGAGAGAAATAAGGATCCCTGACGTCACTGTCCCATTTCTCCTCCTACGCGCGGTGTTACAGAATACCAATCGCGTATTTAGGAGCGAGAGCTGTCCTAGGATCCTTACAGAATACCACCCCAGGTTCACACGTACACCAATTAGCGGGATACAAATCTCGAGATTTGCATCGCGATCGTCATCCCGAGTTTTTTGCACGTGTGGACAGAAAAAACCCGAAAATGAGCGGGATAAGCATCGCGATGCTAATCCCAAGAAATCTTGCGCTGGTTCGCCAATTAGCGGGATAATTGGCCCCACGCTGGTACGTGTGAACGGTCGGGATTACAATCTCGAGTTTTTACATCCCATCATGCAATGCGCACATCACAACAGCGAGGCCTCTGCGAAGAGGTCCTTCACCTCTTTGGAGAACAATAACAACAGCGCGCGAACCACACCACTGACGCGTAAAAGACAATGGACAAAGGTAAGTGCGCGCAGGCAGTGATAGAGAAGGGCGCTGCGTGACCCAGTTTGCAGGCTTTGCTGTTATCTCTATCGGCAATTAGCGGGATAATTCGGTACGTGTGGACGCTCGCCAAATTAGCGGGATACCGATCGCGATCGCTATCCCGCTAATTTGGTACGTGTGGACGCTCGCAAAAAAACTCGGGATGAGCATCGCGATCGTCATCCCGCTAATTTGTACGTGTGAACCCGGCTAATAATCCGATACTGACCCGGAAGACAATCACCAGTTTGACATACACGTGTACGGTAATGTGTGGCCATGACTTTATGTGCATGCGCATGTTGCAGCTATTTTATCTAACGTTGAATAGTTGGGTGTCTCCAAAACGTCCGAGTATCAGGTTCTAACGTTACTAGTCACAATTTGCCTCAGATTTGACAAACTTGTAAAGAAAATACTCTGAATTTTAACATAAAGAAAAGACACACGAACAGGGGCAGGGGTGTTATTTATACACAGTTGCGCTGTATTAATTTCAAAACCAAGGCAACTTAACACTAGATCATGTCACCGTTCTCATTATAGTTAGATGGTTCTAGGCCTAATACTTTTTAACGTTAGATTCGAGCTACATAGATCTACGAGTACGACTAACTTGTTAGTCGTTACATTCTAATTGACAATACTATACTAACTAGCGCTAACAATACGTGTGAGATGCACATAAAATCTAGTAGGGGTCTATTAATAAAAATAGATATTCTCTAGGCCTAATACTTTTTAGTTCGGAAAAGACAAACTCTAAAGTCTAGCATTAGCAAACTAGTAGTAAAAGGGTTTGTTTCACGAACTTTTTGTCGTTATTCTAAAGGTTCGTTACTGGGGTCTAGTTTGTTAATCCGACAAAGAATAAATAGAAATATGGATCTTGGTAGGGCCTATAAAAATACGTTTCGTTAGTCCGAAAATGAAAGGAAATTCAAACATTCATTTACTGAGTATCAAAACATAATTTAAGCACATTTTGTCAATCCAAAAGTGGAAAAAGTGAGTCCACTTGGGGTGTAACGTTAGAATATGTCTAGACCTAGTTAACGTTAGATTTAGAGGCAAGGTGCCTACCTAACAAACTTTACCGTACGTTAGAATCAACGCTATCTAACGTTAGCCGTTAACTGTTTTGTTAGGCATCCTAAACAACAGCTACTTCTGTTCTAAAATCTAACGTTGACTTGGGGTGGTATTCTGAAATCCTTCCTAGGAAGAAATTTCTTCCTAAGTCAGGATTTTTTCCTAAGTGGTATTCTGAAAATCTTCCTAAGTTTCTTCCTAAGTCAACTTAGGAAGAAATTTAGGAAAGGGGCGGAGATTATGCAAATGAGGATGAGATATGCAAATTTCTGACTTAGGAAGAAGTTGGTATTCTAGAACGCACTTAGGAAAGAATTTTAGGAAAATATTTAGGAAAGCTTCGCCCATGTCCTAAGTACGCAGGGCCCATAGGAATACACGTAGACTGGTTATGCAGGCAATGCATCATGGCCGCTCTTCTCCTTGCACGCCCTTTTGTTGCGAACAGAAATATTCACGATCACGAGAGACTCCGAATAAATTCTCTTTCTCCTGAAGAATTCAAGAAGAACTACCGTCTACACTACGTAGATTTTCAGAGGCTCTGTGACATCCTCAAAGATGATGAGGGAATAGTTCGACACAATCAGGGTGCCAGAACAATTCCCGTAGATCTGCAAGTAGCAAGCTGCCTTCGTTTTTTGGCAAGCGGATCTTTTCAGAATGTGTGTGGGGATGTTTCTGGACTGAGCCAGCCTGCGCAGAGCAGGATTGTAGCAGCAGTGACTGATGCCCTGTTTGAAAGAGCACCACAGTTCATCAATTTTGGCCGATATGGGACTTTTGCTTCAACCAAAGCAAAATTCTCCCATATCGCCGGAATGCCAAATGTGATCGGAGCAATTGATTGTACACATGTGAACATTCGAGCACCCAAGGAAAACCCTCAAGTGTACGTCAATCGCAAAGGAAAACACAGCATAAACGTCCAGGCTATCGTAAATGCGGACCTGCAATTCGTAAATGTAGTAGCAAAATGGCCCGGATCGAGTCACGATGCATTCATCTGGGAAAACAGCAATATCTGTTCAGATCTTCGAAACGGGCGACTTCCCTCTGGATGGCTAATCGGTAAGTCAGCCAGCTGATCAGAAAGAAAACATGATTACGCAACACATCGCAGTCAGTGCGGATGCGCGCACACCACCAAGCGCAAATCGTGCATTATGCGCACCCGACCGTAGGGTTCGAACGTTCGATCCGTACGTGCACTCTCAGTAATCCGTAATCGAACCACTGCCAATTCATTGCATGCATACCGTTTGTGACCCAGTACAGTGCGTGCGCGTGAGTCGAGTGCAGTCCCAGGCAATCCGTATCGGCGTATGCTTCAAAATTTCATCCATGCATTTGCCTTTTTAACCATCGATATGTATAAATGACGGCAGGAATGTGGACAATTCAGGAGGAAATTCTTACCTTTTCAATCAAATTGACCTGTCGAAATCATGAAATCCAAACGTCATCCACACGCGTGCACTAGACATCTGGCATCTGCGGGAGAGGCGGGATACATCGGTACCGTACTACAGTACTACTGTACCGGGCGGCGTCGTGTCATAGTCGACTCATACCATAATTATTAGGACTTTTTACTACAATGTTAGTTGTGGAAGTAGCCAGGGTTGCAATGGGTAACCACTGCACTGTCAACTATTCAGAATCATAGAAAAATCATGGTAAGTGCCCGGTAGACATTGTGATTGTTACTGTCCATGCATGCATAACACTTTATAATTTTAGTCTTACTAATTCTACACAGAAAGATCCGTCTGTTTGGATTTTTAAAAAAAAATTTCCTCTAAAATTTTGTAGATGATACTAATAGAATATAAATAGAATTTCTTTGCATTTAAATTTATACCAACCAATTGTTACAGCTTTCCTAGGGCGGAGTAGCAGGCCTACTTACTGTCTGCAGTGTAACGTATATCAAAATGGGTTCTACTACTATCTGGTGGTACATTGGATTCTGCTCAAAGTTTCCAATTCTGGTACTGCTGAGTTCAAACTATGTCATGATGTGATGTTTTCATGTTTGACGAGAATAAGTTTACTTGAGGCAGCGCACCGCATGGGAAGTCATGTCATTGCATTGACCATTTAGACTAGTGTTTAAAAAAGTATTTAATAGACAGGGTCTAACATCTCAGACAAGTGACATGCGGAACCCCTTGTTCTATGTCGAGCGTAGTTATGCGTTTTTGAGATGAGGTGTGTGTTGTACTGTTGAGGTCTATCTAGAGTCCGGTCTAGCAACCGCAGATGTAAAATTAGCATCTTGAGACTCAACATGTTGAGGCATACAGTATGAAAGGTAGGCAATATATACACTTCATACATGTATGATGTAATATTTAGGTCTAAATTAATTTCATTTTTATTTTTGGTTAATTAAATGAACTTATAAACACTATATTTTGTCAATTTATGGATACTCCTTCCCAAGCTATAAAGACCATTGTGTGTAGTTTCTACAGTAGCCGTTCTATTTGTTGATTATAACATTTACAAGTTTCGTACAATCAGGTTGTCTCAAATCTTGTGTTAAGGTCCTACCCTGCAATGCAATGACAAGTGTCTCTCCATGTCACAGGTAGACTGACCATTGCCCTTGTGGCTTAAATAAGAATGTTGCTGAATTTATTGTCGATTCAAAATTCATTTTCAATGACAATTTCTTTGCTTAATGTCTTTACTGAAATATTTCCCACTCTTATTCTTAAATCATTTTTTTTCCTATGATATCCGAATAGGTGACAGTGGTTATCCATTGCAACCCTGGCTGATGACGCCCGTACCACATCCCGCCTCTCCCGCTGAAGAAAGGTACAACGCTGCCTTTGCTAGAACTCGTGTCAGCGTGGAGAGAGCATTTGGTGTCCTTAAGGCACGGTTCAGATGCCTGGACAGTTCTGGCGGGGTTTTGTGCTACTCACCAGAGAGGTAAAGTAACTTAGTTGATTATGTTTCATAAATTTCAAATGTTAAGTAAACTGACTTTATTTAGTCAATCAACTCATCTTTGCACTTTATTATTATTGATATTATTATCACTGTTCTTATGTAGTGCATAATACCTTTGGCAAGGTCTCTAGAAGCTTTAGAGGGGAAACAAAGATAAAAACAGGAAAAGTCATTACATAAACACAATTCTTGGGCGGCATGTCTGCAACTACGTTTGCCAAGTAGTTTGTTGAAATTGTTTTACTAATGTTCCTTAAGCATTTACATTTAGCTCACCTGAGCCTTCGAAGTGGGCTATTGCGATCGCTCTTCGTCCGTTGTCCGTCGTGTGTAAGCTTTTACATTTTCATCTTCTTCTTGAGAACCCCTGACCGATTTTCACCAAACTTGGCAGGTACGTAATGTAGCATTCCTGGGGGTATAGGATCTCAATTTGTTCGAGTGGGCATCATTCCCTACCTGGGGGCCCCCAGAGGTGCTCAACCCCCCTACCCCCCCCCCCCCCCCCCAAAAAAAAAAGAAATCTTTAAAAATCTTCTTCTCTAGAACCAGAAGTGATAGAGCCAAGTTAATACTATGAATTAGTACATTAATGACTGTAGATTCAAGTTTGTTCATGGCGGATTCAGGGGTGGGGAGGGGTCCTAATGAGGCCCAAATTGCACATTTTCATCTTTTTCTTGAAAATGCCATTATGAATTTCCACCAAAGTTGACAGGTAGCATCCCTAGGGGGAAAGAATCTCATTCCCATCAAATGGGTACCATGCCCCACCTTGGGGGGGGGGGGGGGGGGGCCATGGGACCTAAATTTGGACCGAAATTGTAAATTTTCATCTTTTTCTTGAAAACCCTATCACTAATTTTCACCAAACTTGGCATGTAGCATCCCTAGGGGAATAGAATCTCAATTCCATAAATTGGGCACAATGCCCCAGGGGTCCCCCCTCGGGTAAGGAATCTTCTATACAGATTTTCTCTAGAACTGGAAGTGATTGAGCTAAGTTAATGCAATGATTCATTATATTGATGACTGTTGTTTTAAGTTTGTTCATGGGAGAATCAAGGGTGCCCTCCCTACCCCCACCCCTTTGGGACCCAAGGAAGCGGGATGGGATGGGGGGGGGGGCAAATGCGGGCCTAAATTTTCATCTTATTGCTGAAAACATCATAATGGATTTTCACCAAACTTGTCAAGTAGCATTCCCATATGGTTAAGGTCTCAAAGTTTTGAATGGGCATCATGCTTTCCTTGGGGGCCCCAGGTGGTCAAAACCTCCTAAATTAATGATTATTAAATAATATTTTTCTCTAGTTCTAACCAAAAGTGATAGGGCTTTAAGTATTTTAAGCTGCATAATCCAACATTCTATAAAGTACAGTGTACTTGGCAGGTATTTTTACCAGTGTGATAGAATATGTAAATGGACACCATGCCCCCATTCTCAAAGCTACCCCCACCATAAGTTTCCAATGTTCTCATGTAAGAGTCTGCAAGAATGCATGGAAGGTGAACTTGCGATACTCAGGTGAGCGTGTGACCCACGGGTCTCTTGTTTCATCGAGTCAACATTGGTAATACCATGGCTTTCTAAACTTCTGTAAATTTCATAAGTGGTTCAAGTACAGTGAACACCTTTTTGAATGAAGTCCTCGTGACTGGCAGTATTCTTTCATTGTATTGAAATTTCATTATAAGCGAACGAAAACACAACAAAGAACATGAAGTGGATAACGTTACAGCCCAAATTCTTACCTTGGTATAATCGGGGTTGTGTTAAAACCCTGTTTGTTATAGTTTAAGTGAAAAGTATTAATGATTTAAATGATATTTTGACAGTTAGATTAAAAAACTAAAATTTTAAATTATGATGACATGTAACAGTATGAACGCAGGAAAGTGCAAATAGCATTGGCTACTGAATGTATTTCATTTCTCTGTATCAAAAGATGAATGCAATTGTTGGGAAGATTATTGAAGTTATTTCTCCTTTAATATTATTATTAGGTAGTAGGAATAATAGATGGATAAAAACCAAATTATGCACTGCAATTTCATTTGCTACTTTATGTTTATTCAAAGATGATATATTTTTTATTAATTACCATTTCTATTGATGTTCTATTTCAGAGTGTGCAAAATAATAATGAGCTGTTGTGTTCTTCACAACATCTGCATGGAAAGAAGACTACCTCTTCCAGATGTCATCAACCTCCCCCATCAGGAAGCTCCTGCTGACGTGGATCCACAACATCCGAACAACGACCACCACTCTGGGCTTCAAACAAGGAATAACATTATTGCAAGATTCTTTGCTTGAATGTGCCATGACTTCATTACAGCTGTATGCGCGGCGATACGGTGCAGTTAACTCACCAAAAGCATATGACCTTGAAGTCTCATTCGCATAAAGTAGACAGTTTGTGTATGCAAAACCGCAGGGGAAGTGTTGCAGGACAATCGCAATATCTCACCTTCAGAAAGTCATCAAATGATTAAATCTATACAGCAAATTGAAGGAGAAACGATTTTCTAACTCACAATGTCACTTATTCTGGGTTCTGTTTAGGATAGACTTGTAAAAATGATGTCGAAATTAAGCTTCCAAAACAGAAAATCTGGTCTCAAAACAAGTGTTATTTTTTCACATTTTCCTTCATTGCTCCAAAATGAAACTTCGGTATATAACTTATGGTAGTATATCCATACTGTGTTCTAAATACCTTTTCTGTATCATTTAGCGCACGGTTATGTCAAGAAAAAATCAAGAACACAGTCACTTGTTGCCCACATAAAACCCATAGCATGAATAGTACATAATCCGATGTAAGGGTTTTCGTACTGCCTGAAACATTTGAAGCACATTTCAGGGTTCCTCTCCTGGCCACTCACTATCCTGTGGACCAAAAACCAAACCCTGTTGCATTCAAGTATGCGCTGAACCCGACACTGATTGGCTAAGCGTGCACTGACCAGTAGAGAATTTATGTGAAGGAAGATGATCTAGTTGTGCATGTCCAGTATTTTCTCTTAAATTGGGTTGTCTTTTTGCTCTCATTGCATCCCCTGAACAGAGTTCGGAGGAAACTCGTTACGCCACGTCCGCCACATCCCCCGCAGAGATTTTCTTGTGAGCGCTTGACTGGCTGCAGTTCTTCTTCGATCATACTCAAATTTGGCATGAAGGTGTATTATGGTAAGATGAAGAAGCCTATTGTTATTTGGTAATGGCGCCCTCGCTTGTTCCGTCTTTATACATGAAAAGGTAAATTAAACAGGATCTGCTTCTTTGTGCGACGCTGGACTTGTTTCTCGACCGATTTTTTTTCAAATTTGGTATGTCAATTTATCATAGTCAAATCTATACACCTATACATATTGATAACGCTGCCCTCACTATTCCACCTTTTACAGGGTCAAAGGTCACTCTGATCATGTTAAAATTTGCATGCTTATTTAGGCAATAACTTGATTGTTACTGGATTTTACTCAAACTTGCTAAAGAGTTATATGGATGGTCATTCTACATGAAGGACACAATAGTTTGTGGTGATGGCGCCCTCAGTGTTCCGACTTGAGGCCATTTCGCATCTTGTATATGCTCTATAAGCCACATTTCTTGTCGGATTTTATTCGAATTTGCTATTGAAGTAAACGGGGAATTATTCCAATTAACAAAATTTTTCATTGCCAGCGCTCTTGTTTTTCAAATTTCTGTATGATGACATGTCATATTACTTATATTATATATGATATTATACTAGCCTCATTTCTCATCGGATTTTATTGTATCATGCAACAGTTGCCGTATTATACAACATTCTGGCCTAAATAAGTAATCCAGATGGGGGATGGGATATGGGTTCGGGGGATACATGTGCTCGATTGCGAGTGCTCTAGTTTTCACCTTAAACAGGAAACTTTGCAAGTGGTGAGTTTGGTGTATACAGACTACACGGTGTAGCAATATGTTAATCAAATGCATATTCATGCAGGCGCAGACTTACGTTCAGTAAAGAAAATGTTAACCCTTTCCCAAAGTCGCCTCGACCATAAATCACATATATCTTGAAAGAAACATCATCATTTTTTTCCAAAAATTATATGAAGGATGATATATTCATGTTAGATATGTTAAGTTTCGAAAGGATTTTGTGCTAAAATAAGGGAGATACGGGAGGTGAACTTCAATATTTTTATACCCCCACCAAACGAAGTTTGAAGGGGGTATATAGGAATCAGCGGACGATGCAAATCTTGCGTCGCGAACTACTTCCTCAGTTTTCAACCGATACATAAAACTTGGCACAGATGTGTGCCTTGAGTTGTAGATGTGCAAGACGTATTTTTTGACAGTACCCAAAAGTACGTTGCCATGGTAACGGCATATTATGGGCAAAAATGGGTACAAATCTTGCGTCGCGAACTCCTCCCACAGTTTTTGATCAATTTTTATGAAATTAGGTACAGATGTTCATCTGAATATGTTAATGTGCAAGACACATATTTCCGCAGTGGCAAAAAGTGCGTTGCCATGGTAACGGCATGTTATTGGTAAAATATAGGGCAAAATGCTTCATGGCAAAACTGCTTCATCAGTGTTCTTCCAATTCTCATGGAATTCATATTGAATGTTTGTCTTAGGATATAGGTCAGCATGACACATTTCTTGACAGTGACAAAAAGTATGTTGCCATGGTAACAGCTCACATATTATGAGCCAAAATGATGGAAAATTTTGTGTTGCAAACTACTTCCTCAGTTTTTGCCCAATTTCCATGAAACTTGGTACAGATTTGTGCCTTTGGTTGTAGATGTGCAAGACGCATTTTTTGTCAGTACCCGAAAGTACGTTGCCACGGTAACGGCATATTAATGGCAGAAGATCAAGGAAAGATCTTGCGGATTTAACTACTTCCTCAGTTTTTTGACCAAAGCTTATGAAATGTGGCACACACCTTGATCTTGGTGGGAAGATGTGGAAGACATATTTTTCGGACGTGTCGGAAGCTGCGTTGCCATGGTAACGGCATATAAATGGCAGAAGATCAAGGAAAGATCTTGCGGATTGAACTACTTCCTCTGCATTTGACTGAAGCTCATGAAATGTGGCACACACATTGGTCTTGGTGGGAAGATGTGCAAGACATGTTTTTTGGACGTGTCGGAAGCTGCGTTGCCATGGTAACGGCATATTAATGGCGGAAGATCAAGGAAAGATCTTGTGGATTGAACTACTTCCTCAGTTTTTGACAAAAGCTTATGAAATGTGGCATACACAATAGTCTTGGTGGGAAGATGTGCAAGACATATTTTTAGGACGTGTCGGAAGCTGCGTTGCCATGGTAACGGCATTTAAATAGCAGAAGATCAAGGAAAGATCATTCCTTGGGTAGGACTGTCGTCAAGGGGCGGGGGTATTAATCACCTTAAGTGATATTTCTAGTTTTTTTGTCCTTCCCTCCGCACAGTGTTCGATTACCATAACAAATTCAAATGCTTTGGCCTTTCATCAGTGAGTTACTTGCACCGTATCGCCGGGGCGCATTACCCCCTCACAGTGTTTGTTAAGTTTTGTAGAAAATGGTTGAGATTGCATGAACAAGCAATAAATGAATCTTAGATCTTATCTAGAACCAGTGGTGATAGAGCTATTCCCTGGTACCTTTTATGACATTAGTGTATTGATGACTGATATTACAGTTTTGTTTAAGGCAGAAAGGGGGTGCCTTCCTTGGGACCCAGTATAGGGAAGGAAGGAGGGGTCCTAATGTCAAAAATGAGGACTAACATTGGGCATTTTCTTCTTTTCGAAATCCCCTGAAAAACTTTCACAAAACTTTGGAAATTATCAGGCCCAGTGTAATAGAATATGTATTTGTTCAATTTATCATGATGGAGTTTCAACAAACTTTGCAAGTAGCATTCATAGAGGTATATTATCACCATGTGTTAGAATGATAACCATAATGGCAAATAAGTGTAAATGTTGAGAATGTCTAGCCAAAGCATTGCTCTGTTAATTGCATCCCCCAAACTTTGTTTTCAAGAATACTATTGATTTGGCCTCGTTGTACCGCTACCCTCTCTGCCACCGCCGCATCAGCCTCAGAGATTTTCTTGTGAGCGCTCTACTGGCTGCAGTTCTTCTAAGGTCATATTTAAATTTGGCATGAAGGTGAACTATGGTAAAACGAATACTCCTTTTTTTTTTTTGGTAATGATGTCCTTCATTGTTCCGTCTTTATACACTGTACATGAAAAGGTAAATTTGAAAGGGTTCGCTTGTGTGGCGATAATAGGTTTGTTTCTTGACCAATTTCTTTTCAATTTTGGTATATCACGTCTATACGTACAATATTATAGATTATACATGTACCTATTGATAATGCTGCCCTGAATGTTCCACCTTTTAGAGGGTCAAAGTTCACCCCGATCATATCAAAATTTGCAAAAGTGCTTGTTTATGCAATAACTTCATTGTTACTCTACAGAGTTTATTCAGACCAAGGAAGTGGGTGGGATGGGTCCAAACAGTGATGTATACACTGTAATTGGGCATGTTCATAATAATTGGAAACCCCTTGATGAATATTTTCAAAACTTGACAGGTAGCATGCCAGTTCTCAAAGCTAACCTCCACCACAATTTTCCAATGTTCTCAGGTAAGAGTTTGCAGGAATGCATGGAAGGTGAACTTGTGTTACTCAGATGAGTGCAAGATACCTGGATCACTTGTTTTGGTACTGTTGTTATTCACTTACGTCCATGCAGACTATAAAATATTTCTTATTACTGAATTTACTGTGTTAATAGGTGAGTACCATTCTGGTCAAGGTGAGGATTTAGCACATGACGTTTTGCGAGACATTAAAAAAAACAAACAATGAGATGTCAAGGAGTATGTAATTCTAAGGGTTATCAAAAGTTTACTGTATTTGATGAAAATCAGCTTTGAAATGGCTGAGACTTCCAAAAACAAGGTGAAACAAAGAGATGTTAATAGAAGGGGTGGCCTGTCGCCTTTTATATTTATCAATTTTTTGGATATCTCAGTCATTTCAAAAACAATTTTCATCAAATATGCATTGAATCTTTCTTGAAATTACATGCTCTTTTATATTTTGTAAGAGATTTCTCATTATCTCACTTAGGAATGTTCAAAACATGAATCCCCACCTAAAACAGTACTGTACAGTCCCAAGCTCTCAGGTTGTGTATATTTATACCCCCATCCACACATAGTGTGTAGGAGGGTACTAGTAAATACCGTAGGAATGACTCTGAGGTCGGGTCACCAGGCGGTCGGTCCGTTGCAAAATCTTGTGGATAGAACTCCCATCTCATTTTGAGCAATTGATCCCAAATTCAGCATGTGTGACCACTATCAAAGGTAGATGTGCTAGACACCTTTTTCATTAGTATTGCATGAGTTGCCATGACAACGGCAAATTTAAAAAAATTCTGACAAAATGTTGTGGATCGAAGGCCTGTTTCATTTCTTGAGCAAATGACCCAAAATTTGGCCTGTGTGGCCGATATCTAAGGTAGATGTGCAAAACATCTTTTTCAAGAGTATTTTATTGTACATGCCATGGCAATGGCAGATTTTCTTTAATTTGGCATATGTTACCTCTACATCACCTATATACAGTATGCAAAAATCTTTTTTCAGAGTTGGAAATGAGTTGCCAATGGTAACAATATATTTCAAATGAAAATGATACACTAATATAGTGAATTCAAATAAGCCTGTCAGTCTTTCAGCGCTTGGCTTTATATTTGGCACATGTGACGGCTATGATATATGTAGTTGTGCAAACTTCACTTTTTCTTAATGTCAAACATTGTTTTACCATGGCAACGCAAAATTTTGTTGAAAAGCATAGAAAGCATCAGTTTATGTATCTTGCTCACATACAGTAGTTATTGAGAACTTGCCTTGAGATGTTGGACATGTGACTAACAGTGAGCAATACATTTATTCACTGTTGAATAGGGCATTACCATGGTAACTTTTTTTTCATTGAAAATAACATACAAAATATTCCTGATTGAGCTATTTACCTCAATTGTGGGTGGAGGTATATTAATAACAATGAGTGATAGTTCTAGTTACAATAAGATTCATATCAGCCTAATCCGTAATTATGTTCACTTTGAAAATACTAATCAAAATAATTCATTGTGACAATTTTATGATATCTAGTCATCACTCCTGGTGGCTTTATCCCTTCTATAAATTTTGTTAGTCATATTGTTTATGGTATTCTTCCATTTTTAAAAAGAAATGCCATTTTAGGGGGAGAGTGCTTGTGCTCGTTCGGATCCCCCGGCAAAGTGCTCAACTTACAGCTTGATTAGAAACTTGTAATATTCTGTGTCTTTAAAAAAAAAAAAAAAGTTAGGACGTACATGTAACAACACAACAAATCTGGTAAAACTCAAAAGGCTTACACACATACGCATACTCACACACACACTCACACAAACAAAGCGCAATAAAGGACAAGTTCACCTTCATTTTCAAGTGGGTTGAGTGAATGCTCAATATTAGTAGAACACATCAGTGACAGTTTCAGGAAATAGGACAATTCGTTCAAAAGTTATGAACTCTTGAAGTTTATACTCAGTCGCCGCTGGATGAGAAAACTATTATATCTTTTGATGTCACATGTGGACAAGGATATAAAGAAAGAATAAAGAAAAATCAACATATTTTCACTTATCTCGTATAACCAAAGAATACTCATCTTCTCTCTTTCAGAAGGCAGGGGGAATATTACCCTAATCATACATCAGCAACAAGTCCAAGAAAAGTTGACTTTGTTCAAAAGGTAATGTTTTTTGATTTTTTTTTTTTTTAAAGTTTCCATATATCGTTGTGCACACGTGACATCATACACTGTAATAGTCTTCTCATCCAGCAGTGACTGCGCAGATAGTTTAAAAAAAAATCATAACTTTTGAATGGTTTTTCTGATTTTCCACAAGTTTTCATTGATGTGTTCTACTGATATAAACTGTTGCATTCGCTCAATCCACATGTATATGAAGGTGAACGTGTCCGTTAACATGCATTCACCTGAAATAAAGGAAAGTAAAGACGAGAAATTGTTTAACTGGTATTGAAATGGCATTCATTAGTTTATTGCCAGATCCAAGATGTCAGCAAACAGTCTTCTTTGATAGATGAGATTGTTCAAGTCCGTTGCTTCAGCATCTGTCATGTTTAAGAGAAAGAAAGGAAAAGAATGAGACGAATAAGTTATTATGTATTGAAGATATTCAATGAATTGTACATATATTTAATTTTGACATTATATATGTAAATTATCTTTGTAAGAATGATTTTGTACCTACAGCAAAGACATATCCCTTGTTTTAATGGTAATATTGTGCCAACTTTGCATACAAAGCTGTAATTCCAGGTTTGGACTACATGTATTTCAATAAATATTGTGGATCTCAACTTACATTTGAAGCAATTTCTATTGCTCATGCTTTTCTAAACTATTGTTCACCACTAATGGTATTGTACTTGTCAAAGAGGGTTCTATCTCTGTTCACTGTATTTTTTTTTAAGAATTTTTGTTTGTCATTCTTGGTCCAGTCATGTTTTATTACACTCATTTTCTGGGGATGATTTGTATATAGATAGAGAAATGAAAATGTCATTTGTAACCTTTATGATGCCGTCAATATATGTGAGTATCACTCTTAAATTGACCTCACATGTAATTTACTAAATGTGTTATGCTGAGAACTTAATGAGTACACCTATAAATTCTACACTACAGCATAAAACTTATGATGTTATGTTAATATGTTTTTGACATTTTGTTTTAGAATGTAATAAAATGTACTCGATGTTGCAATAGCCTTCCTAAACCAGACTTCACTGTTCTCTTTCTTGGTTGCATGCTTTTGTTACAGTTTTAAATATGAAACCTGTAGTTTGTCACCGGCTGTATTTATTGTTGATGCTTCATTTATATTTAATGTTATGCTTCATGGGTTATGCTTTATTAGATTTATTTAGGGAAAAAAGAAGAACATCAATGTCGTGACTATTTACCTGCAGAAACAGACATCTACACACATTATTTTGTCATTCTCCATATACATTGTACAGGCTGTATAAGGATTATAAATTTTATCAGTGTAAATACTACCTGGATACATTTCATAACTTTCTTTTTTAATGACATAATCATAGACATTACAATATCATATAAATTACAAATATCAATCATATATATATATATATATATATATGTATGTAATTTGAGTAGAATAAACTCATTCTTCAATGGCTAAATAATGCATTGCTATATATACAGTGTGTGTATATATATGTATATATATATATATATATATATATATACATGTATATACATTATAAAAAGTAAAAAAAAAAAAAAAAAATCATGTAATGAATATGATAATGTGCAAACAGAACAATAGAGGATATTCCAGGAGCGAATCCAGGAATTCCGTAAAGAGGGGGCGCGTTTACAAAAATAAAGGAGGGCGCACGCACCCCTCCCCCCATTTTTTTTTATTTCTTTTGTTTCAACAAAAAATAAAGGGGGGGGGGCTTGCGCCGGTTGCGGTCCTCCCTGTATCCGCCCCTGTATTCTACGTGTGTAAATGTTAAGTTTTTTTTTTTTCCACCGTTTGAATGACGAGAACATTGACCTGCTTACCAATGATAGGTATCTCAATAGAGATGGGTGTTACAGCAAACCATTGCATAATTATGTTGCCTGCGGGTACTGTATTTTACACATTATGAATGCTCATAACACATTGCATTTAGGTCCCCAAAGAGGGCTCTTTATGTCTGAATAAATGAGCATTTCCATGCATGATATATCATTGTGTCAATATGACATTTTCATAAATGCCAAAATAATGTGAAATGTATCCCCATTGCAGTTGACTGTTGTGAGAAACGACATATCCCGATAGATTCTTCACACACATAGCACATGACACAACACAACAAGCACACACGCATGCATACACACATAAGTGTAAATTATGAACAAGAAGTTGGGCGCTTTAAGTCGTGGTATCCTAAGTTATTATTATTGTTTTGTTATCATTATATTATTATCATCATCATTTTCGTTAGTACAGTGTACTGCGTGATACCAACCCTTGCGATGCACCTCGGAGTCTTTCCATCTCAAGCCTCTCTCTCTCGATAGCCAGCCTTTCTTGCTCGATTGCGAGCCTCTCCTTTTCAATCATCAGTCTCTCTCGCTCCAGCTGTATCCACGTTGCCCAGGTGTCCATCAAGTTATCAGTCTGTGACTCATCGACATTTGGTTTTCGGCGTCTCTTTGAAGCAGGAGTTGACGGTGACACTTCGGCACTGGTAGCTGACCCCATTGATGTCTTGCGAGACAATGCATGTTCTTCCTCATCAACCAAGCTTATGCTGACAGGCACTGGTGGGCCCATCGAGTCATTTTCTTAAATGGAAACGAGTTTTGGGGGATCGATTACTAGAAGAAATGAATCCGATATATAGTCTGTAGCCGCATACCAATAACGCTTATTTCAATGAATGATTTGTAACGTAATTTGAAGTTTTTTTAGAGCACAAAAGAAGTAAGACGGTATTCGTTGATTGCTTTATTTAATTTCAAATCTCTTCTATAAATTATAGAATTCATAGCTCGAGTCTGTCTATAGTCTAAGTATATTACCTTTCTAGTCTTAAATCTAATAAACATGATAAAGTGGACATTAGTAATTTTTTTATTACTTTAGGGTCCTACTACTGTAGCAGCTCAACTTTTATCTGCTTCTCTTTCCTCCACAATCTCCTCGCTGCTCCGACCTCTCCGTCTTCCACCATGCACTCTCTTCATCTCCCTCCCTCTCTCTCCCTGTGGGTCAATGACCCTCCCCGATCTTTCGTTTTCTCTTCGAGTTCCTTATCATGTAATTATGTAGAAAATCTCTCTCATGAGTATCCGCGAGCCTCTGCTCGCCTGTGTGTTTATCCTCCATGCTATTGATGACGGATATAATTCCTAGTATTGAAAGCGCCACTCGGCTTGATATATTTCTCTCTCGTGGCCTATGAGCTATGCACGCCTCCCGATAAGCACACGACTTCTGAGGCGGCCGCCGTAATGGGTAAAGATCAAGGACGCCGATTGATAATATCCGAATATCGTTGATTGCTGTCAGAAATAACAAGTGATCTGTAACTTTCTTTAACTACATTGTTTCACCGCCTACCAGAGAGGTGAGTCATTTCTCAGCCGAGATTGTGTATAAATAGTTATTGCTGAATGTTGTAAAACAGTTACTTGCTCAACGACTAGTCCACATGAAACTTCCTCGAATGAAAGGCTGCAATGTAGGCCTTCTACTTGCGTACCCCTAGTCTCATTTTTTCCAACTTCGAGAATTGCTGTGGAAGTGTATACATGTACCTTCTCTTCACTACGAACAATACACAAAACCACATACATCTATCCTCACTAAACTAATTTACAAAAATAGTAAGGTGAAAATCCGGTGATAGAAAATTAAACAAAACAATTTGATAAGGCCTGTCATTATATTACTAATATGATAGGCCTATGATTGTCGGGAAATGTAGATTTTTAGAAATATATATACACATCTGTATATCTCATACATGTGTTACTCACCCGCTGTGAGAGAGAAACTGAACCCTGTGGCCAGACCGGCCAATGTGTTCAAGGCGGTAGTTTCCCCGCTGGAGACTGTCATAGGATTGGTATCAACCAAAAAGGTGGGCGTCTCAAAATTTGGTAATGATGAAACACCCGACACCACTTCCTCTACGAGGAAGTGGGACAGAAGGAGTTCATCCTCGTCCAGTTCAGGTGGTGGAGGCCCTCCGCCGGTCTTCTGCGCATCCCGTCGCCTCTTCGCCAACTTCAGTTTTACCTCAGATTTCATTGCTGAGAACTTCTTCCTTAATTTGTCCGTAGTGCGGACATTTCCGTTCACAAGGCTCACAGCTGTTGCAATGGCCGTCCATGCCCTTTCTTTCATCTGGGCAGTTAGAACTGGAGACAGCAGCCCATCTACGATGTCTTTCCTCGCAATTGCCTCCTTAATCAACACTTTCTTCTCTTCTTTCGAAAAATTCTCCTCTCTCTTAAGCGGCGCCATTGTAAGCAGATGTGATGGACATTAAACGAGTACCGTTTTTGTTACTGTTTTATCTCCTTTACTGCAATACGCTATCAAATGCGCGCAATAAGCATTCTTATGCGCGCAGTGAGTGGGCATAAAAAAAAGTCGGTCATGCATCTCGCAGAGATATATTCATGAGTAGATACCCAAAACATATTTTACCAAAAATATCTTTTGTTTCTTTCAACGTTTCCTCCGTTGTATAAGTAGTGCATAATATATACTGTAAGATACTAGTAGCAGAACACGTGTGTTTGTACCGACGTCATAATTACAAGATACATGATTGTCATTGGTTGGTTTCTTATTATACGATATTTTGCATTGGCTTAGTAAGCGCGGTGGGCGGGGATAAGGATGGCCTAATTTGCATTAAGAAGTGCCTAGGAAGACATTTCAGAATACCAATTTTGTCTTTCCTAGGCACTTCCTAAGTTTCTGACTTAGGAAGAAACTTAGGAAGAAACTTAGGAAGATTTTCAGAATACCACCCTTGGAATATAACTAACAGTTCTTTAATGTTCCATAAACCCGAGTTTCTACCCGAAGTAAATCCTACCTGCCCGAAGAAAGAGGTCTAGCACAGTTAACACAAGCAGTCAACGTTAGCCCTCACGTTTAATAGGCCTTTGTTGTAACGTTACTTAGATGGTCTATAAATCCAATGACACACAGTCGATCCTTTTAGTTGTAACGTTAGGCCGTTTGTGTTTAAGATTCTAACAGTTAATAGACTATACTGAACGTTGTAACTTGTTAAGTTAGAGTGGTTCTCTAGGTCTAGGGCCTAATTTAAAGGGGCCCTGAAATTCAAATGCATGTTGATTTGTGTTGATTTAAAATAGATCTACCCTCAAGTTCTCAATACCACTTGTGTGGTGAAACGGATATCTATATTAGTATAATCTATTCTAACGTTAGAAACATTCTAGGCCTATTTATTTTTAACGACTTTTTCTTTTTATTCTCCAGATTAACGTTAGACTCTACTTGGGAACGCCCACAAAAAAAAAAAAACACCTTCCAAACTAACACGTTACAAGTTCTAACGTTAGATCTACTTTAAGACATTTCTAATCAATATTATTCCTCATCTGTCAGTCATTGGTAAAGACAGTATGTAATGCAGTACAAAGTACGTCTACTGAATTAACAAAAAAAAAAAAAAAACACCTTCCAAACTAGACCTAACGTTAGTTCTAACGTTAGATTGACTTTAAGCCATTTCTAATCAATATAATCAAAATAGAGCCTATAATATGGAACGTTTCTTAGAACCACGGACACCCTTTTATATTCCCAAAAGTGATGTTTTCAAAATAAAATTGGATTTCAGGGCCCCTTTAGATTTAGAAACGTTAGTTAAAGTAACTGTTAGGCCTAACGTTAGCAACGTTAGAATCTAACGTTAGGCCTAATGACAAGTAGAAATGTGGAAATCACTAACATGAATAGTCTAACATTGTTAGAGCTATTATTACTTGTAGTAGTAAGATAGTATCCAGTCGCAGTAGGCCCAACGACTCTTTTATACGCCTATAAAAATGTGTAGGCCTATTAAACTGCTAGGCCCTAATCTAATCATTTTTTATCTTAAGTTGTTAGCGTTAAATGTTAGACTAGAAATATGCCTAACGTTGGGCCTAGCCCAACAGTTGAGTAGGAGGTTCTACTTCTACTCTAGAAACTAGTTAGAATTGATGATAGAACTTACAGAACTCAGTCAGACGCGACAGAAGCTGTGTCTCTGTGAATTGCTGTTGTCTCGTCACATGTGATAATCCAGTTATAAAAATCCAACCTTAAGATCCGTGAAAAATTGACGAACCAAAGAATTGGTAGAAAACACAAAACTAGTTTTTAATCCATATAAACGTTGGAACTAACGTTGACCCAGGCCCACAGTGCACCAGCCAACTTTCCAGACATCCGGTCACACCTGCATTCAGGTGGAGAATCGGATTCATTAGCCGGGTTCACACGTACAAATTAGCGGGATGACGATCGCGATGCTCATCCCGAGTTTTTTTTGCGAGCGTCCACACGTACCAAATTAGCGGAATAGCGATCGCGATCGGTATCCCGCTAATTTGGCGAGCGTCCACACGTACCGAATTATCCCGCTAATTGCCGATAGAGATAACAGCAAAGCCTGCAAACTGGGTCACGCAGCGCCCTTCTCTATCACTGCCTGCGCGCACTTACTTTTGTCCATTGTCTTTTACGCGTCAGTTGTGTGGTTCGCGCGCTGTTGTTGTTGTGCCCCAAAGAGGTGAAGGACCTCTTCGCAGAGGCCTCGCTGTGATGTGCGCATTGCATGATGGGATGTAAAAACTCGAGATTCTAATCCCGACCGTTCACACGTACCAGCGCGGGGCCAATTATCCCGCTAATTGACGAACCAGCGCAAGATTTCTTGGGATTAGCATCGCGATGCTTATCCCGCTAATTTTCGGGTTTTTTCTGTCCACACGTGCAAAAAACTCGGGATGACGATCGCGATGCAAATCTCGAGATTTGTATCCCGCTAATTGGTGTACGTGTGAACCCGGCTAATCCGATTATGTGCTTTCTGTAGAAACAACCCGGTTCCGCGTTAGCGCACTGTTTGATTACGCGCTTGCAAATGCTAGGTCTATCGGATTCTGTAGAAACACGCTGATTTTGAGCATGCGCACTTAGGAGAAAAACAGCTGCATGAGCTGCGCGCTCTGTCCCCCACCAGAATTTGTTGCCGGGCTCGACAAGCTTTCCGGGGGACAGGGGAATGTCCCACCGAGCGTCCACACGATGGGATTGCCGAGGGATGTCCTGGCAAACGGGACATTCCCCTCGCAGTGGGGGATCGTCTGAACGCAGGGACAGAGAGAGAAAGGGTGTAAGTTGGGGGAGGAACATTTTTTCATTCCATCCATGTTGAACAAAGCCAACAATCGTCAATCATTTTTACACATTCAAATAGACCATTGTAGACACAAGCACCCAGGTATAGGGAAGCCGTCTAAAGGACATAATTCTTGAATATAAATGTATTTTTTTTTTTTTGCTGTAAAAATAAAAGAATTCACAGTATGCCGTGTCATACACTTTCACTAGACTGTATGCTATATTGTATTTAGCAAGCTGTCCAGGGAACAAGAATATTGTACAACAAAATGATAAATAAATTTACAATTCTAGCAGTGCACCAGCAATAGACGAATTCCACAGTTATTACTGTTTTGCACGTAAATAACCATCAATTACCATCCTATTTAGTACCATATAGTTATGTATGAAACAGACATGAAGGCCTACTAGTATGTAATCCAAAAGGAATACGCCTATGTACAATGTACAACATGAAACGTCATCGGCAACTGCGTATTAAGGTATGTAAAATGATCTAAAATTGTTTAGAAATAGTTTTAAAAAAGACCTGTAATTGAACGAAAGCACAAATACCTGGATAACATAATGATGATGAGGGATATCCTTAGTGACATCCGTACCAAATGTAAACTATACGATCAGGACCATTTTATAGATATGAAATAAGTTAAAAAACAAATAAAACTGTCCAAATGGCTACCGGCATATACCTCAGCCATATTACATTGTTCTCTTAGCAGGTGTACAGTATGTCCCCCCCCCCCCAAAAAAAAAAAAAAAAAATAAAATAAAATAAAAATAAATAAATGAATAAATAAAATAAAATAAAAATAAATAAATAAATAAATAAATAAAATGAAATAAAATAAATAAATAAATAAATAAATAAAATTAAATAAAATTAAAAGATAAAATACATAAATAAATAAAAAAATTACAATCAGATTTTCGCATTGATAACACCCAATAGGATTAAACTGCTTAAATGCTACTTCAGAGTCTTAAAATACAATATCTTAGCTCTCAATTTGGTAAAGCGGTCACAGAGAAAAGTGGATTGTTGTAAAGCATGCCATGAGTCTGATTCTTCCAAGTTAAGCACTTCGACGATGCTCTTGTGTGAGAATACAATAGACAGAACTTGGAGGGAAGAGATTTCTGACAGCCTCTACAAAACCCCTAATTTCTCTTTGACCACTGAAGCAAATCGAATGGGGTTTTCTGTAAATAATGTGGGCAATGAGTTATAGTTTCATACCCTGAATTTGTATTTAGATTGATTGACTATTTTTAAAGATATCAATGCGTAGAGTCCCGTTGTATTTTTTTTTGGGGGGGGGGTACATACGGTAGAGTACGTCTTGACAATGTTACACGTCAGTTTCATATAATTGACAGAAAAAATGGCATGTTTGTCATAAGATATACTGTAAAACGAGAAATGTTCGCGTGCATTTTAATTTCGCGAATTTCGCGAGCGTGAAGATTCGCGAAATTAAAATCCACGCGAAAGTTCTTTTGTACACTGTATGCACTGAATGCCAGTGGCAGTTCGCGAAAATTTCATGCCGCAAAAAAGGCCGTCGGCTCCAATTCGCGAAAAATTCATGCCGCGAATATATCATGTTTTACAGTAATACGTCGAGTGTTTACTTTCCTTGAACTAGGTGTGAATGGATGACTGTCATTGTTTAAGAGAGCAAGTATTAAGGAATTTGAGCATTTTTTACTCGTCAGTTGACCTATCTATATTTCATGGCAATACCTTGAATGGTTATTTTGGAAAATATGTGGAAAATCTTGCCATTTTACTATTTTCTCTTGACCTTTGACCATCATGGCCAAAATCTTACCCTATATATACGCGTCACTGTGTAGTATTGATGGCATGCAAATACCGTGATTGGTTTTAAGTTTTTGTATTGGGTAATCTCCAAGGTACGGAGGAACTGGGTAATAATATTTTAACAATAGATACTAGAATTTGAACATTTTACCTGACATTGATCCTTGATCTTTGGCCCCCTCCCATGACCCCCACCCCTATCCCCCCAATAAATGAATGAATGAATAAATAAATCACAAGAGAATCATAGTCACCGCAGTAAGTTTTGTCTGGAAATACATGTACTCACCTTCAAAAATTGCATGTAGATATGTGGGAAAGAGTAATATTGTTTTAAGAATTTAACCATTATGTACATGATTTTGACCTTTCACTTTGAGCGTGTTTACACAAAAGTTTATAAGCTAAACACGAAACTTCGTCCACTCACACATGCATCTTATGTCAAACAGTTTCATTGCAAACGGTGTCCAAAAAATGATTACGGAATGAAGGACAGACAGAAGGACGGACGGACGACCAAAACAAATGCCTCAGGCTACACTTCGTACGTTATGGCGGTAGCATACAAATGTAAATCAAAACTTGGATAGTCTGGAAGACATCGCGAGGAATCCAAAGAAAACATATCATATAGTTTTCCCGTCGCACACTGATTTCCCACTTTTTTCTTCCTTCGTTTTGGATCTGTAGGAAAGCGGTGCATCATTACACATGAGTCAGGTGGTTCAAGCAACGCCAGGCTGGGCAGGAATTTAGGCATGACAAATCTTCAGTTTTTCGCAGAAACATATCAAAATAACTTTAAAATGATATATTATATACCTTCTACTTCAATAAAGTAGACAACGGCAATGACAATTATTCATTATCCCCACTGCACCGTGACTGATGGGAATTTCCCAATTTAGCGCGTATCTGCGCGTAATGAACAATGGGCACTGCGTGTGAGCTTTGCTCGCGCCCGCGTGATTGACTTTGGTAACGACATGGCGCCTGTATATCACGGGACCAGCTTTTGACCAATCACAGGCTTCAAAACACATAAGCCAAAAACCGAGTTGGCCAGACTCTCTTAATATACGGCACTGGACCGACAGGATGAACATCGCCACCTACATGTCAATTACCTGTTATATGCTGTACAGGGTGTTCTATGAAGGGGAAAAATTACGTACTGGCAGGTGCAATTTCGTCACGATATCGAGCGAGAGGCTGCAACTGATTGAACAGCACCATCTACATATCAACGACATCACGTAACGTATGTATTTCTACACGTGTGGCTTTTAGAGGGCAGTCCTGTCACGCTACGGGGAGCGACATTGTTACCCATTTATCTTTTTTTTTAAAGTATTGTCCTCTTCATGGGGACCCCCCTCCCCCCCCCCCCAAAAAAAAAAAAATGTATGGAAAAATAATAGAGGACAAGAACGATGTATGGTTTGATTTTAGATGTCATCGTGCTTTTTTTTTTTTGATAGGCTTTCCCAATTTCTAGATAGACGGTGGACAGGATATAAGTTTTTTATTTCGCCCTTCTCTCCTCACTAGTTAAGTATTCCTTATTAAATGTCAGATCCTCCTGTTTATACCCGCCTGCTAAGCGTCGAGTTTAATTCGTATTTTTTCCTGTAACTATAATGTTTGACATTTTAAACGATAAAAACGTTTAATATCTCAGCGATTCACCTCGATTTGTGGCTAGTTGTATTTGTAACATTCTCCTCAAAACGGTACATTTTTCATGAAATAGTGAGAATAGCTGTTTTCATGGATGCATGTTCTCTTTCTGAATCCGTAAAGCTACCTTAACAGACGATTATATCATTTTCTGTGAATTTGTACAAAATCAGCACCTTTGCAGATGATTATTCCCCTTCCATATCATGCAATTGTGCACTGTAACATTGACCATGCATTCCGTGAAATATTTTCTTGTAAACTTCATTTCACACCTGGGTATTATTCCAGTTGGTTGATCTGAACGTCCACATTAGTCTATTTTATTTTTTACACCGGTATATATGTTTTGTGCTTTCACGAACACCAAAACACGCAAACACAATAAAAAATCTCGAACAGTTCAGGAAGCGAGGAGGGCAATTGAGGGCAACTCTAGCAACTCTTCTTCTCCATCTCTCATATCTTCCTTATGCCATCATCTGGACACCCTGTACAATTAATTGGTCTATAGGTTGCGCTGTTCATCCTGTCGGTCTCGTGGGCCTTCTTTGCCTATATAGTGTCGGTCTCATGAGCCTCTTTGCTTAGTGTCGGTCTCGTGAGCTTTGTTTTCTTAGTGTCGATCTCGTGAGCCTTTTAAGCGTAGAGTCGGTCTCGTGGGCTTTGTTTGCATAGTGTCGGTCTCGTGAGCCTTTTGTGTGTAGTGTCGAACTCATGGGCTGTATAACTCGTGAAATGGGCTTACTTTCCTTGATGTCGAACTTGTGAGCTTTATTTACTCAGTGTCGAACTCGTGGGCTGTATAACTAGTGGGCTGTATGACTTGTGAGCTGTATGACTCGTGGGCTGTATGACTTGTGAGGTGTATGACTTCTGGGCTGTATGACTCGTGGGTGTCGGTCTCGTGACGTGCACCCAAAATAACTGGCTTTGGTGTTTTGGATATCTCTGATGGGTACTACTTCCCGTGCAAAAGAAATTAGCCGTGGCCCTTTTATTCTGAATAAAATTAATGTGTGTGTGTGGGGGGGGGGGCACTTTTGGGCTACTGTCTGGGGCCCCGTACAGGATTAAATAACTGGCTTTGGTGTTTTGGATATCTGTGATGGGTACTGCTTCCATTGCAAAAGAAGTTAGCCGTGACCCTTTTCAGCTGAATAAAATCAATGGGGGGGGGGGGGGGCGCACTTTGGGGCTACTGTCTGGGGCCCCGTACAGGATGAAATAGCTGGCATTGGTGTTTTGGATATCTCTGATGGGTTCTGCTTCCATTGCAAAAGAAATTAGCCGTGACCCTTTTCAGCTGAATAACACCATATTGGTGGGGCCCTTTGGGGCTACTGTCTGGGGCCCCGTACAGGATAAAATAGCTGGCATTGCTGTTTTCATGATAAGTACACCCAAAGGAACAATATCCACCAACTTTTGTCCGTGACCCCCTTCGGCTGAATAAATGCATTTTTGGGGGCCCCTTTCTGTGGCCCCTAGGCTTACGGTACATGATGTGACTTGCCAGCAATTCATTTTATTGACCCTTGGCCACATCCTAATACGATGAGTCCATCAAAAAGTGTGACCCTTTTCAGCTGAATAAATCTTCTGGGCCGCCGGTCTACAATCGTCATTGTCCAAACATCTGAATGTATGGTAGCTCTAAAAAATATACACATCGACCACCCTTTTTTTTAAACCGACCGCGTAGTTTTGGCGCACAGAACGCTTAGTACGCCATGCACTGCGCGCAGAGCTCATTATATAGATGATGACTGGCGGGGGAGGGAACATACCGAATGTTCCACCCGAAGGGTTTGAAATGCTATTGAGGGAGGTTATAAGTCCCGAGACGAAGTCGAGGGACTTATAGCCTCCCGAAATAGCATTTCAAACCCTGAGGATGGAACGTTTGGTACATGTTCCCGACAAAAAAAGTCATCATCTGTTATATTATATGGGTTAGTCAAATACGTCAACGTGAACCACCAAAGATCGTAGAGATTCAGTGTACGAACTTTGCAGCCACGGCCACCATGTACCAGCATAGCATGCAATGTGCAGCTAGCACTATACGCACTACATAGCTCGCTCGTGCAGAGCCAAATTCACTGTGCGCGCGCGGTCCTAGGCCTTCTGTCATTTTTGTATTACGTGGAAATAGGGAGCTTTCGATTGAGGACGCAGTGAAATCTGCGACGCACAAAGCAACCAACCCGCAACGTCCGCGTCCAGCAGTCCGTTGACCCTTAAAAGCGCTTTCGAAAATCTGCAACGGAGAAGCCCAGCCGAGTGGGCTGTGCCAGGTGCAAACGGGCGTGTGACGTATTTTGCTTCATCATGATTGGGAAATGTATGGCTGACGTCAATAATTTATGCATGCAGTAAGTGAAACCCCGCCTCAAGTGAACTTTCCCACGCGTAGTTTCGAGTGGTGTGAGCGCGCTGCTATTGTCAAATGTGCGTATCACGTCATCAACACCATTGTTCCCTTCACCTGCGTCGGTGATTCAAGAAGGTTAAAAAGGAGCTTTCGATTGAGGACGCAGTGAGATCTGCGACGTAAATTGTGCGTGTCGTGTGCAAAAAAGCTTGAAGTCCTGCGTCCATCCCGAATCAACTACGTTAAGTAGGTCAATATAACGTCGTTCCAGAACCACGGACGTAGATGAAGGGAACAATGCTAGCACCAGTCTCATTTTGATAAAAGGATTCAATTATAAGTACCATGAGGAGCATAACATCTTTTTGATACCCAGCACAACTTGTATTTCTCAAACTCTGTCATCACTTTTCTGTATTCCTATGTATTACACATCAACAAACGTTTGCATGAGTTTGCATTTCATGGAGTTAATGTTATTGCATTGATTGCAAGGATTAATGATCGCCCAATCATACACAGCTCTTTGCATTATGAATATTAATTTTTTTATTCATTTTTTGTTATGCAGTGCGTTTCGTGAATATTGAAATCTGTATGCTAGTCGGTGCAAAGCAAACTGACCATTAAACCGGTTACAAGTCATGATCAGAATCCATGCCAGCGAAATGGCTGGTGGTGCCTCAACATCTAGAAACGGGAAATTGTTAAACTCACCGCCACACGTACTTATGATTGTATTTCAAGAAAATGTCTTATGTCAGTTTTATCATCAACACTGGAGCATAATTGTCACATGAGCCAAATTTCAGGTCAGATGTTGAAAAAACGCAGGAAGTTAGCTCAATCCACAATTTTCTGTACAGAAGCCTTTATGCTTTTTATAGAAATAGACAGAAAGTCTGCACATCTACCTGCTACGGCGGTCACATGTGCCAAAGTTCAAGTGGAATGCTGAAAAACTTTGGTAGTACAGCGAAATCCACATTTTTGCATGATTTTTGTTTAAAAAAATTACCATGGCAACACAATGTTCAACAATGGCAAAAGAGCAAGTTTGCACATTTACATGTTATATGACCTGATGGTCACACGTGCCAAATTTAAAATCAAATATCAAAAAGAAAAAGAGAGATTAGCTATACATCCATAATATTTTTCAATGATTTTCGTTAAAAAGTACTGTTTGTTACCAAGACAACACATTCTTGACAATAACAAAAGATGAAGTCTGCGCATCTATGTACTCTAGCGATCACATGTGCCAAATTTCAAGTTCAGTGCTTGAAAACTAAGGGAGTTGGTGCAATCCACAAATTTCTGCGAAAATCGTCGATAGACAGGAAAACTGCACCCCTTCGACCCGAATTTCGAAGGCGTTGATCTGCATGACATAAATCACATACTAGTATGCGTACAGTGTCCAAAGTAAATTTTACCGTCTCTCTCATAATGGATGACATCACACTGAGCATGGCGTCGCGCATACCACGCTCACACGCGCCCTGGCCACTACATACGCGCGTTTGCATTCATAAACAGGTCATTGCCAAACAAGGTTGGCCTGTTTCTATTGGCCAAGTCCCATAGCTACCAATGGCTTACGTCGGTGATTCTAGAACGACGCTATTTTGGCCTACTACTGAAGTAGATTGGAGATGGACGCAGGACTTCAAGCTTGTAACTATGCCAACGGCTGAAATTTGCACACGACACGCACGATTTACGTCGCAGATCTCATTGCGTCCTCAATCGAAAGCTCCCTAATGTTTTCCCATGGGAGAACATTAGCCGGGTTCACACGTACAAAATAGCGGGATGACGATCGCGATGCACATCCCGAGTTTTTTTGCGAGCGTCCACACGTACCAAATTAGCGGGATAGCGATCGCGATCGGTATGCCGCTAATTTGGCGAGCGTCCACACGTACCGAATTATCCCGCTAATTGCCGATAGAGATAACAGCAAAGCCTGCAAACTGGGTCACACAGCGCCCTTCTCTATCACTGCCTGCGCGCACTTACCTTTGTCCATTGTCTTTTACGCGTCAGTTGCATGGTTCGCGCGCTGTTGCTATTGTGCTCCAAAGAGGTGAAGGAGCTCTTCGCCGAGGCCCCGATGTTGTGATGTGCGCATTGCATGATGGGATATAAAAACTCGAGATTCTAATCCCGACCGTTCACACGTACCAGCGCGGGGCCAATTATCCCGCTAATTGGCGAACCAGCGCAAGATTTCTTGGGATTAGCATCGCGATGCTTATCCCGCTAATTTTCGGGTTTTTTCTGTCAACACGTGCAAAAAACTCGGGATGACGATCGCGATGCAAATCTCGAGATTTGTATCCCGCTAATTGATGTACGTGTGAACCCGGATATTAGGGAGCTTTAGATTTTAGACGCGCGGACGTTCAAAGGAAAAAAACATGTTCTGAGCGTGCGCAGTAGCGCGCGTAAAGTCAATCTACTAGTATTTTTAGCTTGCGTCGCCTGAGTTGTTTACTACGCGTACTGGGCTATTTTCACGTCCGCACAGTTTGCGTAGTAGAAAGCTTCTTCATGCACTGATCATACGGGGGCGCGATTGTATTTTTTATATGTTGCGTCCCAGCGTAATCTAAAGCTACTTTTCCACACGACGCAGGGAGAGGAGAACGTCCAGAGCCAGCGTCGGCTCAAACGTCCGCGCGTCAAAATCTAAAGCTCCCTATTACCAAGAATGTTCGCCCATGGGAGAACATAACGAATGTGCCTCCATCACGTGACTCTATTTAGCCAATCACTAACCGGTATTTGACTAACCCATTTAATATAAAAATGTATTGGCTTTTACCGTTGATGAGGATGTGTGGGAAAACGCGAAAATTCACTGTTCATTAATGGTTTTAATCAAGGACAAAATTTCGAATGAATATTTTATCAACCGAATCGTTATGTAATGTCAATGCATTTTCTTAAAAGCTTCGTACAACACGATGTTCAATACAACTCGGTTTGTGTGCATTGACAGTGAATGCAAAAACAGTGATCGATCTAAACAAGGAGCGGCACCGCGGGGAGCTGAAAAGAGGCCACTCAAGTTCGACGGCGATATTTTTGCACTGAAACTTCGAATTGAAAAGGGAACAACAGCATTTGATAGTGCTCGATTTTCTCAATCACGTAGGCCAAGTTTTTACGTGAATTTCAGCGTTAAATATTCTTATCAAGCAAATAAAAATTAGGCGGTCAATGAGTAGTAGGTCCAACCCATAGAGATATATACTAAGATCACTAGAGGGCGGACTCCGTAAAATCCATGTGACCGATAGGAGGCGTTCGCCATTTTGGTCCGGGCAAATTTGGATGGAGCGAGCTAGATATCTAGCGACCGTACCGATAACGTATAGGGCTCACACTCGTAAATATATTGGTACTGTAATGGATTCTTCCCGGCCTGATCACAAATTCGTAAGATACCAAATTTAATTCAGAAAAAGAAATCATAAAATAATCAGGAAATGAAGGTAGAAGTTTTTTTTTTTTAGCTCAAGTTGATGAGTGTGAATTCCTCTACAAAATAATATTATATTCTGCTTGGCAGGTGATAGCTTTTTTCTTGTGAAATCCAGAGACTCCAACCCAAAACACCTTCTGATCTGGAGATTCTCCCGCCTGAAACCCTTAGCAAACGGGAGACTCAAAGTTGATGTGTGCGAAGCGCCAAGTTCCTAGGGTTTTAGATACTCTCTGGTGCTATCTAAGGCTTATTTTTTTCAACATACTACAGAAATAAGTAAGAAATCCTTTCCAACGGGAGACAAGGAGCCAGGGCGGGAGAAATTAAATCTCAAGCGGGAGAACGGGAGATTTTGCAAAATGGGTTTTCGGCGGGAGATCTCCCGTCGAACCCCCCTTGATATTTTGATGAGTGAAAGGGCACATCTTACATTATTTTGACATGCGATATGAAAGACACCATTTGTATGAGTTATTTTACAGAATTTTTTAAAGTTGTATTTTTAACACACATCCCTATGGGGAAATATTTATGGGTGTGAGCCCTATAGCGCTAGCGGAGCATGCAGGGAGATCGACGACGGATTGCAACCAGGCAGTAGGCTTGCATCGCTATGCCAAAGTCTGCATCGGAGTTTAGAAAGTTGAAAGTGTTCTCAAATTCGTAAATTCTACTTAAAGTAGCATAGATATATGTTGGGTTTGGGATTCGGGTGATAGGCCCCCCCCCCTTTTTTTTTTTACAAATTAAATTCTTGATCCGCTCACGTAAAACCTGCATTTTTTCATACGATTTTCGCTCGGCTATTTTGGTAATAATTAATTGCTTTCATTTATCTACTTTTACAGATTGATTCAAGACAAAAAAAAAAAGAAAAAGAAAAGAAAAGGTCGTGCATATTCGTCACGGGGCACTCCGCCCTCCCTTTGCCATTCTCGATCTATAGTGCTACAAGATAGCTAATACATAACTACATGCAAGGTCGGCGGAACGGGGGGGGGGGGATTTGTTCCCTTTCCAAAATTAAAAACAAAAACTCCCCATTTTAATTTTTAACAGTGCGCTTTCTAAGTGCCCTATTTGGCCCTTGAACCACCCCCCCCCCCCAAAAAAAAAAGAAAAAAAAAAAAGAATCGTTCCTCCACCCTTTGCTATACCAGCATTTAATTTTACTATGGTGATAGTGTGAGAAAAGCTAGTATACGTAATATATGCCTGGTGACACGACATATGCTCCGTCATTGATACACTGTAAAAACATCGGTGTTAGATTTAACACCACGGGTGTTAAATCTAACACCGATCAAACTTCAATAAAGGACCACACCCACAGGTGTTAAAAATGCACTGTGATGGTGTTGAAAGTGTTCACCTGACACTTCGTGGTGTTAATTTGACACTGTACCTGGTGTTATGTTGACACTGTACTGGTGTTAATTCAAAAATGACACCACATGGTGTTGATTTGATATTTGTTGGTATTAATATCAATGGTTTAACACCCGTCCAGCTTCAATAAGAGACCACACCAGCTGGTGTTACTTTGGTGTAAATTTATTTTCAAATTTTTTCAAAAATCTAGTATTTTAATGTAAAATTCTTGATCGTCTTGTTTAAATTAAAAATCAACAAGAAGTGCAGTTACTAAGAAACTCTTCAAAAAACAGTTTAAAATTTGGAAATGACACCCGGAGGTGTTAATTTAACACCATAAATAAGCACCGAAAATTTAACACCAGCTCGGTGTTCACTATTTAACACCGGACTTTTTGCAGTGTATCTCTCTGAAAATAGAGTTAGCATTATGGGTCTGATTGGGCTTTTGGCTCATGGCAGGGTGAGGATTAGGATTAGGATTAGGATTAGGGTTAGGGTTTGGGTTATGGTTCATGTAAGCTTCAACATTTAGCATTTCGAGCTGGAGCATGTGTCATATGGAACCAATATGCCTACATGTACTTATAAACATGATTTTAAAATGGGACCCCTTTGGGGGCTTTCTTCCCAGGAGAACACTTTCAACCACAGAGTATAGAAGCTACGCTAAGAGGGTGTACTCCTAGTTTGCAGGCACAAACCCTTGAATTGTTGGTCGTATGTAGGAGTCTTCATGCGCCAAGACTAATACACGCACCACTACACTGCAGCCTCTCCCAACAAGGGAGAAGCTTCAACACAGGGCCTATGGGACAGTGCCAAAGTGGCGCATGTAGTAGTCTTGGCGCAGACTCCTCACACACAACCTAAATGGGTCAATTCCTGGCCTGACTAGCATTAAACTAGTCGAGCACGGTTAGTAAAAATTGCTATACGAACATGATGATAGTAAAATGCGGCAATGCAGCTAGTAATGCTCTGCTGGATTAAATCAGGCCATGGTTTACTAACCCAAAGCTAGTCAATCAAGTCTGACTAGCATAAAATTGTATGCTGTACTAGTTTGCAGTGTATACGCCAAGAATTAGTCAAGGTGGAGGAACTAGTGTAAAGCTAGTCGAAGTGGAGAAACTATCATAAACTCGTTGATCTTACGAAAACAGCGCATGTTAGTAAAACTGAAGGAACTACCGTGAACTAGTAAGTCAAGCTGGCAGAACTAGGGTGAATTCCAGTGAATACATATTTGAATGCATTTGGTTAGGCCAATAGAAATTGAGAATTCCCCTGTCATGTGTTTACTTTAAGCCAATCACCAGCCGCAATTTCCCCTGGTTTGGGCGCGGGAAGGTTTACCTGAGCGACGCGTCTGTCGCCTGTGCGTGGACGTACTGTGTGCATGTGTATACGATGTGCTGTGCGTGTACTGTATAATATGCATAGGATTTACGTGCTTGTGCAATCGTGAGAATCAGAGCCTGGATGTAATGGACGTGAGAAAATTTCTGTCTTCAAATGGAGTGGGGCGGAGATATTATTCACATTTTTGAAGGTAAGCAAACCATAGATCGATCTAATTATAACTTGTTGAGTTTTTCCAGTATTATGGGCTACTACCTCTCCGTAAACGACCATCTAAGGTACCTTACGAATAACCCCGGGCCAGGGACGCTCCTTGTAACGTTAGTGTACACAGTTAGCTATGGGGCTGGTCGCAGTTACCTTACCATAAACACCTAACAGCTAGAATCCGAGGCCGAAACTCAACTGTTAGGTGTTGGAATCTAATACTACAGTAATGCTTTGAGTTTTTGTGCATGTTGGGATGGGGCTCGGCCTATTCGCGGACTATAAAGTCTTTAACTTTTTAACGTTAGAAACGCATTTTTCAAACAAAATAGAGTCTAGACCAGGTTATGATTTCCAAAATTAACAAAAATGAGTGACGAATGTAACCGTCATTGACATTGTACATCTGACATTGTAACTGTGTGAGGGGGCTACTTGTACTTTTGTAGGCACCTATAACACTACGTTAGAGCGAAGTTGAAAAAATGCCTCTCATGATACATCGATCATCAGGAGCTATCTTCTAATAGAGTTCTAAAAGTTCACGTTAACATTATGCGTTTCAGAAAATATTGGGACACACTAAACTCTGAGTCTAAATTCTCCAGAACGTTAGTCGTAGGCCTAACGTTAACTACTAACAGTGTAATGTTAGATCTTAGAGAAACTAATAGAACTAGACACGGTCTAGTCTACATGTACTTAAGTTGGGGTTCTACCGAGGTAGGGCTTACTCTAAGTCTAACTGTAAAAGTCTAACCGTTGGCGTTAGTCTAAACAAGTCTCACAACCGTTGGCGTTAATTGTAGGCCCTACTCATTTATTCTATTCCAACTAGAACAGCATTAACGCGAAATAGGCCTACTATTACTAACGGGTTAGGCCCAACTTGTATTAGTAGGTACCGGTAGTCTAGAACTCCGGTTAGGTCCCCACTCACCCTTCACCGCTATAGCTGGGGACTTCTTTCAACCTCCATAGACTTTGCGCATTAGTGGAGACACACACGCAGAATGAGAGGGGACCGATATCACGATTTAGCCCTAGAACGTAGTAGAAGCAGAACCTAGACCACTGTTAAACATCTAGGGCCTACATTGAACGGTTTTCCAGGATAAGCTATATCCTAGGGCCTAGGTCCGGTTCTCATTGCGGTATTATAGACCTAACGTTAGGCCTACAGTGCAGTGGTATGAACTCTACATGGACTACAAGCATAGCATCATGCACACAGAGATGATCACTGTAAAGTATGTAGAGGGAGACGTCTGGTCGAGTTTAGACCACGGTTAGAGATCGACGTATATAAAGCTGTGCTATAATTAACCCTATTTTAACTGGGGGGGGGGGGTCAAATTGACCCCCTTCTCGACATTTCACACCACGATTCCGCAACGCGCAAAGATTTTGCCGCGTCATTTCATGACTTTTTTTCATTGAAGTCTCCCGCATATTTTGAGACCAAATTTGCGATATCCGGGTATAAATACACCGTTTTGAAGTTACGCAATGTTTTGCATATAGACTATGCATGTCAACCTGAAAACAGCTCAAATTCATGATTTCTGTGCAAATCCTATGCAAATTGTGGTTTGTTTGTTGTTGTTTTTTGTTTAATTGATATAAATTAGATTATTTCAACTTTTAACCATTGAAATTAATCAATTCTAATGTAGATAAGCTTGAAAAAGTGCCTGCAACAAATTTTGGGAAAAAAACAAACAAACAATGGAAAACAAAAGATCGAAAAAACAGTAAAATACATGAAAAATTAACAAAACAATAAAAAAACAAAAGAAGGGCAGTTCCGTAAAATAGTAAACCTCAATGTCAAAATTTCAAAATCGTCAAATCACTGCAAGTAAGATACCATATCAATCGTCATAGATTATATTTTCATGGACTTTTGATGATTTCAATTTGTTATGTGTATTTTAAGAATTATGGGTATTGAAGTCTGAGGCTAATTTTCCTCTCATTTTTTGTAAAAAAAATAACCAAAATATACTTTTGATTTATTTCTTGAAGAATTCAAAACTACACAACTTTTATATCTTGCCAATAAGGTTGGAAGGTACACTTTTCAATTATTAATCAAAGAAAACCCACAGTCTTTTTGCTTTTTAGTAACAGTTTTCCCAGGTTCGACCACTTTGCTGATGTACGTCCGACACCGCGAACATACATTTTTTAATATTCACATTAATCTGAAGCGAGATAAAACATATCACTTAGGATGCAAAGTAAGTTTGTCATAGCCAATGTAACCAACATCAAAGGTCACTTGTATGCTTTGTCAAAACTGAGATATCATGGTGTTGGACGTACACTTTGAATGTACGTCCGACACTGTGTACGTCCGACACCATATTGTCACTCCAGTAACTCCTACAATTTCAATTTTATCAGACATGGCACAGCTAAGTTTACACCTTTCTTCATTATAGAGTATTCTGCAAATGAATTCATTATCAAATCAAAGCAAATAATGGCACTATACATATTTTATGAGGAATTTTTTAACAGTCAAGTTATAAAAGAGATTTGGAGCATGCAGTTCAATACAGTTACAGCATGCCTGGCAACAAGGGTCTGTGTCGCTGAAAATAGATCAAGCTGAACTAGGCACTTTGATTTTTTAAATTGTAGTACCCCAATTAAGGGTACCAGTATTCAACAGAAAGCAGAATTCAGCATGTGATTTGCAGAAAAGCTTGAATTGCTGAAGTTTTTTTTTTTTCTCTATAAACAGTCTTTAAAATATTTTACACAAAAATTTTTACAGCATGGCTAGCCCCTAAAATCAGGGAGGTGAGAGAAAATTTTAGTCTCACTTCCCTGCTTGAATCCAGCATTTTGTATTTGAAAGTTACCGGTATTGATTGCATTGCTCTGTTCTTTAAAGGACAAGTTCACCTCCATGCATGGGCATTTAATAGTGAAAGTTTGAGGAAAATCGGACAATCCGTTCAAAATGTATGGATTTTTGAAGTTTCTATGCCGTCACTGCTGGATGAGAAGACTACTTTGGTTATGGTGTCACATGCATAGAAGGATATAAAGAAAATACAAAGAGAATTCACAAAATTAAATTTTTTTATCAGTACACATTCTCTTAACCCGTCACTGATGAATGTTAAGGGGAAGGTATAGTTTTGATTGACATTGGGGATTCAGATTTAAACTTTTTGTTTTATGATTAGCAACCACTTTCAGTGTATGAGTATATTAAAGAGCATATAATTCTAAGAGAAATTCAAAGTTTTTTGATGAAAATTGGTTTTTTGAATTGGCTTGGATATCAAAAACCAAGAAAAGCAAATTAGTCCTAATAAAAGGTGGGTCCCACCTTTTACTATCGAAAAGACATTTTTGTTTTGGGATATCTCTGCCATTTCAAAGCCAATTTTCATCAAATAAACTTAAATTCTTTGTAGAATTGAATGTTATTCAATATTTCATAAAAGGTTTCTCATTATAAAATCTCACAAAAAAGTTGGAAACCTGAACCTCATCACAATGAAAACTAAGTGTATACCATCCCTTCAAGTGTAATATTATTCCCTCTTCCTTCTCAGAGAGACAAGTCAAGTGCTCTTTTTTATTATGCAAGAAAGGTGAAAACATGTTCAATTTTCTTCATATTTTCTTGTTTAACACATAAGCTGTTGTAGTTTTCCCATCCAGCAATAGCAGCACTGAAACTTCAAAAATTCCTAACTTTTCAATAGATTGTCTGATTTTCCTCAAACTTTCACTGAAGTGGAGTGTTCTTTTGATATTGCCACATTTTCTCAATTCACATGAAGGTGAACTTGCCTTTTGATAGTGCAGAAAACTGGTGCCCTAGAAACACAGACTGACAAAGTAGGTTAGTAAGTTGTATTATTTAAAGGGGAAGGCTAGTAACTGATCAGTGGGAATCAGTGGAAATGCTGGGAGATGATTGTTCCAATCCTTATGGGCTTCATTCAAGAGTTCATTGTATATCTATTGTTGTGTGAAAATGATTTGCTTCAGAATGGTCTCATATTCAAGTAATGTGCAGTTTAATGCTTCCAGGTTAGCGTCCCTGGTCAGTGACGGAGCATTAATCTGCACATTACTTGAACATGAGACCGTTCTGAATCAAATCATTTTCACACAACAATAGATACAATGAACTCTCGAATGAATCCCATAAGGATTGGAACAATCATCTTCCAGCATTTCCACTGATTCCCACTGATCAGTTACTAGCCTTCCCCTTTAACTTTCTTCTCTTGAAATTCGTACATGAATGTTGCTGGTTAGGAAAGAAAAGGGCATGATCCACTAAGTATGGTGTATATCATAATATTTTTTTTTTTCAGAATTGGTGGAAAGAAAAGCATGTGTGCAATGTGTTAAAGATTGACACTCTTTTTTTTAAATATTTTATAACTGTAGAATCTGGGTACACGTACATGTGCATGCAATATGCCATATGGGGTATTAAAAGCAGCCTTGTTCAAATCATTCTTCATAATATTCTGTATAAGTCACATGTACTGTAACCTTAAGTAGTATAGGTGTAATGTAATAATTGCATATTCTGGAAATTCTTTCAGCTTTACTATTAGGCCAAGTAAAAAAAGATAGTAGTTTCTCGTCCGGGTTTTTTGAGCAAGGCGATGAGGGAGGTCCTTACTATTTGATATCTTACTATTTTTTCGAGGATTGTAAAAATGAAAGTAATATGTGTTTCTCGTCCGGTAATTCTGAGAAAGGTAACGAGAGAGGGTTTTTATTTTCTATATCCAATTTATGAAATGAAATATCACTCTGGTAGCTGTGTTACAAGTTGTATGAGAGACCAGGTCCCAAGTGTATGTCTTGCCTGCAATCTGTGCACTTTCAAACAAATAGATTATGTACCATACTTGAAATGAAACTTCATGCATGCAGAAATACATTTGCTTTTTCTTTCCACTACAGATGTCAAGGGAAAATGACCATCTTAATACTGGTATTTAGTGTTGAAATGGCATTTCTGATACCAGTGTACTTGCAATTCTGATGTATTGTGCTATTAAATGAAACAGGTATAAAACATGTCTTTCAACAAAGAATGTACGACTGAAATTTAATTCCATGGTATTCAAAACACTGCTTTATTCATCATAGTTTGTGACTTTTTGTGTCCACACAGCTGGTATGTATCTGCACTTCTTCACATTACAATTGTAGCACATTAAACTGGAAACTAGCTTGTTAATTGCAGATGGATGTCAAAATGATACTGATATGGCATTGTAGCATTAAACATTTAAAGATGTTTCTTCATGTTCTATAAAGACATTTGATAATCACTCATCATTTGGATGACGAATGATTGTATACCACACTACAGAATGGGATGATACGACTCACGGCCGTGTCCGTGAATTTACATCGTAAAGAAAAGTATCCCGCAGAAATACGAGACAAACCAGAATCCGTGGAAAAGTTATTTATTTTGTAGATACACCCATTTGATAATTCTACATTTGCTGGAAAAGTGCATTCATTTTCTCTTCAAAATAGAATAATACATCGCCGCCAGATGCAATGTTACAGAGCAGAGTGTACGGGCTTCTACACATTCGAATGTGTTCATGCATGCGTGCAGACAGCTGACAGACCAGGGCCCCGTTGCAAGAAACTTTGCGTTTCAAAAAACGCAATTTGAGTTTCTTGCAACGGGGCCCAGGGGCGGTACCGGTGACCGACCCTGGACAGCTACAGCTATACAGCTATAGCTACAGACACGCACACTTTGCCAATACGGTGCGGCACGGCCACTGCACATGCACATAGTCACAATGACATGAAAATGTATACAAACTCGATACAATCCTCACAAGCATTTGTACAGTACAATTCATCCGCTTGAAATATAAACGGGGAAAAATACGAACAATGCGCGAAATATGCGTGGAATATTGACAGCGATTGATCGCAAAAATGTAGCCGCGCTCGCGTTCACTACGTACCGAGTGCGCTGTACATCACAGCTAGCCGGTGCTAGCCCAGGCCGGCCCGCCCGCGCCCATCCAACTACAGTTCGACTGCTTTGTGGGTCATTCCTTCTTGCCGAGCTCGCAGTGTGAAATGCATGCGTTATTACATACGCACTACAGAAGCTACAGCTGTACTACAGCTAAGTAGAGGACGCAAGGCGTACAATTAGAAATGAGACATCACGATTGGTATGTGAATTGTCGATTTTTTTTCGGCGGCCGAAAAAATAGTAAATATCAAAAAAGTCGATGCGGCAACTGAAAATCGATGCGGGCGGGGAGCGGACTGGGACGAGAATTATGAATTTCTTGGTATTTTCAGCACCATTTTGAAAATAGTAAATAGTAAAAAAATCGATGCGGCGGCCAAAATCGATGCGCGCGAGGTCGAGAAACTGGTTTCTTTTTTTACTTGGCCTTAAACTCATCTTTGAACAAATAATGAGGCGTTATTCATTCTTACTGTTGGTCAAAAATATAACTTTTGGATTCTTTTGCGTACATGATGATGCACCTATCTACACACACTTAAAGGGGATGGCTAGTAACTGATCAGTGGGAATCAGTGGGAATGCTGAGGGATGATTGTTCCAATCCTTGTGGGATTCATTTAAGAGTACATTATATATCTACTGTTGTGTGAAAAGTATTTGCTTCAGAACGGTCTCATATTCAAGTAATGTGCAGTTTAATGTTTCCAGGTTAGCGTCCCTGGTCAGTGACGGGGCATTAATCTGCACATTACTTGAATATGAGACCGTTCTGAAGCAAACAATTTTCACACAACGGTAGATATATAATGTACTCTTAAATGAATCCCACAAGGATTGGAACAATCGTCCTCCAGCATTCCCACTGATTCCCACTGATCGGTTACTAGCCATCCCCTTTAAGTGATATGGTTGCAATTCAAATAAACTGAGTTTTATCAATCACTGGAATGATAGGAAAGTGTTTGTTAATCTCTCCTATGTAAGCTAGGCAGCTACAATTTGTATTTCTACTAAAGCGGCGACATTACATTGATCACGGAGTGTCTCTCAAAATATTGGAGAGTATACATGTACTTACCCATTGCAACTTGTTGAATTTACATTTTATAGCATCCAGTATATAATATAAAACATTTTCTGAAGCATGGATAAGTAGAATTTATATGTTCATGGAGTTTATGATTTAGGGTCTTTACAAGGGCTGTACAATACAAATATAGTACATTATGTACATGTACATAGTAGGCCTATTAAGTTCAGTTACATTGATCACAACAGTTTTATTGTTGTATTTTGGCATTTAACACACAAAGTCCACAAGTTTTATTTTGAATGTTGAGCTGTGATTTTTTTTTCAAAGATTTTGAGGTTGGCTTGACATCAAATTAGACTGTTCTCTTGTTCTATTATGTTTTGACCATTGTAAATCTTTGATAATTCAAAGAAATTTTCAAAATTGTGGATTTTCAAACTTTTTTGGGGGTAATTTACATCAATGTGCATTTGGAAAAAGAAGTAAGAATCAAAAAATAAAAGAGTTCATCATTGCTTTTGAATTAATTCAATTTGTTATGAGTACAAATGCTTTTGATACAAGGAAAATTTGACCATTTTTTCTTCAAAATACGAAATCACAATTTGGTGTTGGACGTACGTTTCTGATTTTCTCAATTTTGTGCACTGGTTGAAATGAAGAAAGTAAATTCCAGTGAATGTTCAATATATATGTCTGCATGGAGTATTACCTTATGTGTCTGAAATATGAATCATTACTTGAATATTCTTTGTACTTTTGAAAATACGGAGTGCCGAAGCGGTGTCGGACGTACTCTCTGAAAATTTCACACGAGTACGTCCAACACCGTAAAATGTACGTCCGACACCGACATACTTCGATGATTTACACAACTTTCGGAACAGATTTATATATAATGCTGGTATATGTTATAAAACTCAATCCTTCATACAATCAAAACTAGTATCAGTTTTATTGTAAGCCCTCACATATCACAGACTTTTGAACATGAATCTTCAATGTTGAAAAAGTCATTTCGTGCGCGTACGTCCGACACCATGGTATTTTTAACACATAACTCCATAATGAAATGAGGTACCACCATAATAATAAGTGAGTTTATAGTACTACCACCTTTACACATCTTGCACACTTAGAAACATAGATGCCCCCTTTGACAATAAAAATCCAGGCCTTCAAAGTGTCCGAAATGTACGTCCGACTTTACGGAACTGCCCAGAAACTGATTTTGACTGCGCTATTTTTTTAAAAGAAAATTGTTTGATGTGTCTTGAGGAACTCTGACACAAAAATTTAGCAATCCTTCAGTCTTTTTGTTGGAGTTATATGTAAAAATATAATTTCATGCATAAATTTGCATAATTTTATTCAAAAATATAAAATCAACATTTTTTCTATTGTATGACCGTGTAATCTTGTAGTTGACATCCGGCTCTATTTTCAGGCAAAATTTTGCGGCGATCGCGCGATCGGCGGCCGAGATCTGAAGGGGGGTCATTAAATGTCAAATTGACTCCCCCCCCCCCCCCCCCCCCCCCCCCCCCGTAAAAACTTGGTCTCCAATAGCCCAGTTGAAATAGGGTTAATGCAATAGACTAGAAGCGTCTAGAAACTCTACATTGCTATTGAGTCGACAGCCGAATCACTGACACTGTGTTGCCAGAAGGTGATCTCGATTGATACGGTAATAAAAAAAAAAATGGTGAAATTTGGTGATTTATATAATTGTGATGACCTATGTAGTAAAAAGGACTTTTATTTGCCACCACATTCGAGCATTCACACAGCTGGGAGAATACCATAGTGCTATTGCACTCCCACGTCATGTGTGGCAATCATCTACGTAAGAAATACGATGCATGCACTGTTCAGTGTTAGTCCACTGTGACATCACACTTCTAGCTGAAGATCAACGTGCTCACACATCATGGAGATCGATCCCCCTTTTAGCAGACGACAACGGGTACTATATTTGAACATTGTTTTTTATGAAAGTTACAGGTGACCTTAGGCATTGAAATTTGGCAGACATCATCTTTGGGTCTTTCTAAATATGCTGATCGATGTAGCTAAAAAGTAATTTCTAGCTTTTCTATTGATGCACACTTAGTATTTGTGTGGACAAAACGGAACTGCATATTGTCTTGTGGAGATGAGTTCTAAATCCATTTCTGAACATTGTGTTTTCATGCTTTCCTCCAGATAAAAAGACGTAACATGACAGTTCTTCGGGAGTGATGGTGATTTAAAGGAACTCGGTATAGGGGTCATCATTTGGAGAACGAAGACAGATTGATAGCTGTACAGTCTCTGTCACACCACGAGGGTGCAGATCACCAGATTGAAGAAGTACATGTAACAGATGTGGCCAACAACTAGCCATTGAATGCAGGGTTGACGAATGCTGGAAACACCGGGCCAACATCAGCGAAGGAGCCTCTGAGATATGGACTTCCATTGCACTAACCCTGCTGTAAGCTATTCTGTTGTTTTCCACGATGATTAATGAAGGGAGACTAGTTTGAAATTGATTCACATTTATTTTACATTCTAGAGTCTCAGTAATTACATAAGAGGCTACATTAAGAGACTGAAAGCTTTGTTGGTTTTGTTTTGTTTGAAGAAATGATTTTCAAGTATTAATTATTCTTCATGGAGCAGTTTTGGAGCTGTCCTTCTCTCTGAAAATGAAAGCCTTGAGAGGTTAGTACTCGTATTTAAGAAAAATGTGTACTTGCTGTATCGACAGAAGTGAAAATCATGTTATGGTCAGTCTTGAGTTGTGTAAGTAGAGCTGAACGTTGCTTATGGCAAATATGTATATTAAATGATTTTGCACTTCAAGTTTATAATGTAAACTGGAGGGACCTATTATCCTCATGCCATAATTTGTATGATTTGTAAAACCTTTAAATTTTACTTATTTGCCCAGGAATTCAACACACACATCACTCCAAGGGGGAGGAGATACTTCAATAGCTGATGGGAGGAGTTCTGACTGCTCCAAGGAGACACCTGCTTATCCAGATCATCGTAGCATATTTCTTGTTGATAATGGAAGCAGAAAACTGTACAACGTAAGTTCAATTGTTTGAATACTGGTCTGGAAAACCAGTTTCCCATTGTCATGTCTTGTACTATACATTTCCATGCAATATAGCACCATCTAATTTGCCTGTTCACTTTTGTTTTTGTCTTCTCAAATATAGAGAATAACAGTCTAAAATGTGCCCCCCCAAAAAAAAAAAAAAAAAAAAAAAATTAGGGGACCGGTAAGTATAACGTTGTAAATTAAGTGATGGTTATAGATTT